>NC_056701.1:22966147-23088647 GCF_018831695.1 Puntigrus tetrazona | reverse complement strand
TCTATCAATTTATTCATTTTGATCATTCTAAACGCATTTTAATAGACTGAATCATGCAGTGAAAGAACACATTATAAATGCAAGTAATGTGCAAAACACATGTTTTTCTGTCAAATGGCATGCCGTTAAAACTACAATTATGTAATATATATCTCGCACACTCCTATGGACCACCAACCAAAATCAAAGGCTATATATTTCAGTAAACCACTTATTTTCCTGCAGATCTATATACACTGACCAACTTGTTTTTAGGAATCAAGCTCCTTGCCTCACACGAATGCATTTGAGTGGAAACCTTGCAGATGACTTTCTTACTCTGAGAAGCCCTTCCACTTGAGAAGGAACTCCACCCTGCCTTTCACCACCCGTCGGTCCAGAACCTTCTCCACCACATATTCTTCCTCTTCCTCTTCTACCACCTCCTCCACCTTCTTCTTGGTCTGCTTCTTCCCAACTGTGGGCGCCAGCTTGCTTTCTGTAGAGAAAGAGTGCAGTAAAGAGGAAAAGGGTCAGTCTTTTCTATGTAAAAAATAAAATAATCACATCTCTCAGTATTCAAACACTAACACAAATGAAGCGGACAAACAGTGAAACTTCACTAGATCGTGCACAAAGAGTGATTATCGTGGGTTTATTTTGAATTGAAGTTATGCCAAGGTCAACAAAGTCTGTCTGTTGACAAAGCTTTACACATCTTTTTACTGTACAGAGCAAATCTGAGACATTTTGACTGCTGTGAAAAACCCACAGCGCTCTGTGAGGAATTTTTGCTTTTAAGAACAAGGTCAGAAACTATAAATGGGATAGAAAGAATAGACATCAAATATTTCAAGGTTTCAGTTTCACTGTCCTTAAAGGGATAGTTTCCCCACAAAATTAAATTTCTGTCATTATTTACTCTCTCATGTTGTTACAATCCCGCATGACTTCCTTCTCTTGTAAAAGATAAAAATACCCTGAAGAATGTTGCAACTGTTGTCTATACAGTTTAAGTCAATGGGGTCAAAATGCAGAAATTTTATTTGCGTGTGAACTATCAACCAATCTACGAGAGCAAGCATCTGAATTATATAACCACGTAACGGACATACCTTAAGCTGTTCAAACAATCACTTTTTAATAAGCAGCAGCACGATCACAATGTTAGTATCGTATCCCAAGCACATCAAGTACCAGTTTGAACAAGAACCATAACCAACTGGTGCATAATATAAAACTTCTCAAGCGACCAATCGATCAGGAGATACTGGCATCAACCAATCAATATGAATTAATGTGCTCAGACAGCTTGTCAATCAGGTATACACTACCAAAACAAGTCTCTCATTCTCACCAAGGACACAATAATTTGATCAAAATACAGCAAAAAAGTAATATTGTGAATTTCAAAATAATTGGTTTTTTTTAATCATTTATTCCTGATAAATTTTTTAGCATCCTTTCAAAACAAAAGCAGTGTCAAATGATCCTTCAAAAGTCATTTTGATATGATGTCAAGAATCAATCATTTTTTTTAAAATCAAAACAGGTGACAACACTGCTATGGAAAGTGTTAGATGCATTCAACTTCAAACTTCTTTGTGGAGTTCTTTTTAATAATAAACGATAGCTACTAAATCAACCCCAAAAGAAGGTAATATAACACACACATCAGTTCAGAAAAAAACTATTCAGACTGTGAACATCAGCTCATGTATTGACTATGAACTAACAAAAAAAGCAGCATCTTCACTGCATTTATTAACCTTTGTTAATGTTAGCCATTTTAGTGTTAAGTTATAGTTGAACTTTCAACTCAAATAATAAAGTCCGCCAATAAGACAAAAAATAAACCCAAATTCATTTAATATAACACATGTCAGTTCAGAAAAAAAACTATTTATCCTCTGAACATCAGTAAGTTTTAAAAACAAACTAACAGAAAAAAACAACATCTTAATGTAAATTTATTAACCTTTGTTAATGCAATCACAGGAATCATAAAGCAGAAATCGAAACGCATGCGTCTTATCGAACACACGGTTCTAGTAAATTTGGAACGGGTTCTCGATACCCAACCCTACGTCGCAGAGCAGACGTTTAAACACACTTATAATACAACTGGTAATGATCCTGATGTTAACTACCGTACAAACAAACGAGACTTGTTGCCCGAACTCTCTCACTTTGAAAGACTCTTTCTGTGCTTTTAGTGCACCTGACCGGAACCAAAGCTTACAAATCACCAGAAGCAGCATCTCTATTAGTCACTGACAGATAACGGGTCACATGGCAGATGAAACAGCGTTCATGAAAACAGACATCATCCCGTGACGAACAGAAGTCACATCAAGGCGGGTCTATCAGACAGGACCGTCGAGGTGATCTGAACCCCCTAGAATGAACCCTCCCCGACACACATTTGAAAGGAAAACAGCAGTGAAGGAGAAAGTTGTGAGACACCTGCGGTGACGCTGGGAGCATCACTAGCTGTGTCTGTTGGTTCGCTCATGCTCGTCGAAGGGCGGGGACTCTGCGGAACCTTCCGGTTCCTTGTCAACGTCAACCGTGCTGAACAGAGTGAAAGTGTGGATTAGAGGGGATGGGGCACAGGTGATATCAGGGAAAGAACAACACAAGGCAGGAAACACAATTACACAGCACTGTGCATAACAGTTCGGCAGCGCTAACAAGTACAGCATTTCATGACGTGCGGCTCTCATTTGCTTTAGAGCGAAAAAAAAAATACATTAAATTAACGGCATTGCGAATTTCCAACAACAAGTGGTATGCGTAAACCATTACGGCATTGCTATTTTCACGAATATTTAAACATTTACCAAATAATTATTCAACAGGCCTATATTGTTCATTTCTATTATCCTCAATGGACACCGATACCGTCAAATGATTTTATTAAATCTAAATGTGGGTCAAGGACCAAAAAGCGTTTTTATCAAACAATGAAAGTTTTAATCTTGATTTTTAGTGATTTACTATAATTTAGCTTAACAATAGTTTATATACAAAGATATTTAGAACAGGACAATTTACAGAGCAGCCTCCAAAATGCTGGTTCTACTATCTTTAAACCATTATTTTTATATGTCAGAAAACATTCTTCATGATTTAAAAAAAAAAAAAAACAGCTATGAATGATCATGTTATAGAAGAATAGCAAAACTTTTTTCACTAATTTGACACTTCACTTTCACTTAAGCAATTCAAAACATTTACGCTTTGTCATTTCAGAGACTTTAAATACATAAAAAACATTATGTATTTAAAGTCACTTTACAAATTCAGATTAAAGTGAAAAATGTAGCTCTTACAAATTTTAAAGTGACAAACCTTCTTAGGTTTGGACAAACCTTGTTTTATTATTCTCTCAATTTTGCTTTTAGTAGAAACAACACACACACACACGTGTTTTGCTGCAGTACTGAGATCGGTCATATAAAAAGGAAATAAAACCAAATCAAAACCTAACAAATGAAGCTCGAAGCCAAGAGTAATTAAAATCTTAATTAGTGCAATCCCATTAACATAATTGGTCTTAGCAATTGAAACGAGCTCAATGCTTTAAGAAAGAAGATTATGCATAGGACTGTTTTATTTCTACTGATAAAACTGTAGACCATCACACGCCTCGCGCGCAGAGAAGAATTTGATTTAACCTCTTCCGGTGGCGTGCACGCGCAGCCGCTTTGCCAGAATATTCGACGCTGCGGCGCAAAACACGAGCCAGCGAGGCCGAGCGACACGTTTTAAAGGTGACAGTGCCAACGCAAACACCGTGTAAATCTCCGCGAAACGGCTCTCCGAGCCCCGTGCTGAAGGCACGGGAGAGCGTGCACGAGAAAAGGCGTTTCTGCCTCGCGCGGAAACTGTGGGCTGGACTGACCCTTAGCACGCACAAGTGTGGGTCCAAAAGGTACCAAGACATCGACTACATTCGTGCCGTCCGTTAAATGCAGGTACAGAAACGTTCCCACGCACGTCAATTGTAACTTTACGAACCTAAAATGGCCGTTAAATAAGAGACGCCGACTAGCCTGCTGGCTAACGTTGCAGAAGCATGGTCGCCACTTCTCCATGTTGACCTGGATCCGATCAGAAAACTACCAACAGTTTCTCAAATATAACGTTAACTGGAACGTTATTAAAGAGCGGGGTGTCGCCTAAAGCACTCGACACATTTGCTTGTTATGTGTGTGTATATATTTCTGCAGGTAAACGGTAAATCACATTCCCTAATACAGTCAGTTCTACAGTTGTTTTTACAGTCTGCACGCAGCGTCACTTACCTGTGAATTTCTGAATTAAAGGCGAAATATCACCGAATTAGGTGGTTCAGCGCAGCTAGACCGGCTTTACGTGTTGACAAGCGCGTGAAATCTGTCGACTGGAGGAAGAGTTTGCTATTGTTTCACCGAGGTTCTTCAGATGGTCAGACAAAAGGTAACGCTAGACGAACGCTCCGGCAGCAACCCGCCAATTCCTGTCGAACGTGCCCGTGTACGCACGCGAGTGAGTGGTGCATGCTGGGGGTTGTAGTTTTACGAGCGCACTGAAAATCGAGGGGAAAAAATATTCATGTGTGAAAAGTGTGTGACGGTGTAAACTAAATTCTGAACTGCGTGCCTCTATTTACCGCTATTCTAGAAATAAATGGAAGGACACCTAGTCGTGGCTGATGTTACAGGAGAAGAGTTTATTTTCCCCCTCTTCTGTTGGTTCAAATGCTTGTGAGATTTGATCTGATCCCACTAGCTGTAGACCGTTAGGGATATAGGTGGGTAAACTATTTGAGCGTTCACTTGCAGAAACGATGCAGTTGTATTGATTTACTGTTTAGTCTAAACATGCGAGTTGTTTTAAAGGTCCTCCTTATCAAAAATGTATAAAATGCATATATGGCTCATTGCACGGTTCAAACTTTTATTCATGAAGATGAATTGTGTCTTTCTGTTCCTTTTCATCACATGTTATTGTGTAATGCCTCTTTAATCTGGGGACCCACTGTATAGCATTGTCCAAATGAGTCACACCTGAACCAGCTAATCAAGCTGTTCAAAAAACTGAAACAATTATGTTGCATAAGTATTTGTACCTTTTCTGGGACACGTGAAATTCATCTCATCGGTATTGCTTTTAGATGTTACACTTTGAGTGGAGTTAACCAAGTGTCAGATTCAGTTGAATGAGTATGATTTTGGAAAGGCACAACAAAAAGGTCTTGAAGTCCTGTGAAGGCGCCGGCATCCGATTTATTGACATTCACAGAAGCATGTATACTCTGTTACCCTGGAAGACGTCTGAAAGAACCAGGACTCTTCCTAGAGCTGGCCTCCTGACCAAACTGATAAATTAATAGGGCCTTGTTGAGACTGGTGACAAAAAACTTGATGGTCACTCCAACGGAGCTCCATAAACATATATGGAGATTAAAAAAAATCTAGAGAAGGACAAACATTGCTGCAACGCTCCACCTACTGGGCTTGAAGACTCCCTTCAGGGAAGACACATTTGAGTACACAAAAAGTACCTAAAGAACCCTGACTCTGGTTTTCTATGGTTTTTCTCTGGTCTGATAAACACTCATCACCTGCACTAATTTTTACCATCCCAAAAGTAAAGCGTGCTGGTCAGCAGTTTTGGGGCTGTAAAGAAAGCCATAAAGAAAACCCAGTCCAGAGCATTCAGAAGCTCAGACTGGGCAGAAGGTTCACCTTCCAGCAGAACAATGACCCTAAACACACAGCAAGAGTGGCTTATAGACAACTCTGTGAGTCCTTCAGTGGCTCAGTCACAGACTGGGCTTGAACCCAATCAAATATTTCTGGAGAAACCTGAACATGTGTGTCTTACCCCATCTAACCTGACAGAGCTCGAGAGGTGAAGAGGCTAGGAGAAGAATGGCAGATAAATGCCAGTGCAAGTGTGCTAAGCCTGTCACACCATACCCGATAAATCTTGAGGGGCTTCAACTGAATACTTACGAAATGTACACATTTTCCTTTATTTCTACAGTTGTCACATGTCTACGGATTGTACATTGATTTAAAAAAAGGAATTTAACACAGTTTAACATAAGACAGCAACATAAAATGTGCAAAAAGCAATACAAATGCTTTCACAAGGCACTCTGTGATATGTTTCACACCAGGAAAATTCGCTCAATCACACACTTTGGTCCGGACCAAAAAATCTTTCTTTGGTGTGGTTTGCATTCACACAGCTCTTTTTGCAAGTGAACCAGAAATTGTAAACAAAACCACACCTGCTTCCACACATCCATTCATTGACTTATTCATTCAACCCTTCCAGAGTTTGTCTCCAAAGGGAGATTTTCTCCAACCATCAAACCAAACAAGACCGCTTTGAATACATCCTTAAAGCACTCATAGACCTTGTGGGGTAAACGTGATACTTGAATTTTGAAATGCTACTGGTAACGACTTTTGGACGACTTTGGAAAGCAGGATGTAAAGACACCTGCTGTAGGCTGGGAGTGGAACAAGCGAATGTGTGAAGACAGCCTGTCATTATCTCAGTGTTCGAGGTAAGTTTAGTCCCAGACTGTTGCACAATGCTGCACTTTGCCCCACTGAACAAGAAGATGTTGATCTTGTAAGCATAGCAAATATGAAGCAGCCTCTATTGTATTTTGTTTTGGCCTGTTGCAGTTCCACTTTAGTAGGGGCTCATCTCTCTGGTCCATTTGCATCGCTGCAATCTCATATACTCCCCAAATAAGAAGATGCAGGGAGAGAGAGAAAGTGTGTGTGTGCGTGAGCGCGTGCATGTCGGGTTAATGTAGAGGAAAAAGACCTGCTCTGAAATGAGTGGAGAACAAAGGAGAAGCATTAACAAAATTCATCATCTGTCCGAGTGTCGTGATTGAGTTAATTACCTCATTACTCAAACAAACCAGCCACACCATCCGCAAACAGAGGGTGATATTTATATTGTCTCGTGCAGCGTCTGCAAGGGTGGGGCTGGGAAATTATAACTCCGCTTCTGTCCTTTCCTCTCCACAAACTTTTAGAAACTGATGCAAAGAACGGCAAATTATCAAAAACTTGGGAAATCAGAATACAGCAATGGTAAAGAATGCAACTTGCTTTCAATGTGCGATGAGCAACGACTTACAATGTATAACAGTTTTATTCTGTTTGTAATCTTATCAACTCCGCTGCTTAAGATCGCATTTCTTGCCAACTTATAGGATCTTAATTAATCTTGTCCCTTTTTTTGGTATATTTACTGGTGAGGTACAGACTCCAGCAGTGGCCTTAAAATACTGGTATGATTTATTTCAAAATTTAATTTATTTTTGTGATGCAAAGCTGATTTTTAGCTTCATTACTCAAGTCTTCAGTGTCATGTGATCCTTCAGAAATCATTCTAATATATATATATATTTTTATCAATATATAAAACAACTGCTGCTTAAAATACATCCTTGATTAATAGACTTATTAATTTCTTTCGAACACAATTAAACAAAAATGTTAACCGTTTACATGTCAGTGTTAAAGTTAATTAAAGCATGAATTAATGGAGTAGCACTCCAGTACTCCAATTAAACTAGTAAATGACTTATGGACTGTATTTCATGTTATTACTGCGGTAATACTGTGGTAAGCAAAGTTACACGTACATAAGCGAGTAAACAGAGAACATAGTTTCAATCCTATCAGTGTTTCCTGTAATGTTCATGCATTTCTTGTTTATAATGTCCAGCTTTCTGCATCATTGCAGCAGCCGACACTCGTAATCAGGGACACATCCTGCAGTTTTATTGAATCAGTCACAGTTATTGATCTGTAGGGACCACAGCCGGTCTCACATGGCATGATCTGCACAAAGAATTGTCTAATATGCACCTATCTATTGCTGTTAGGTGTGCAGAGAAAATTAATACAATAAAGAATAAATTAAAAATTCAATCGAAACCAACAGAAATCAAGTGAAATTTAAACATCGGGAGACATTAAGAGCAATGAAAATGCTTTTTTAAGAAAAGATTTTAAAATCTGAGATGTGGTCTATTAGGGGCTGGTTTAGGGTTCAGGGCCCACAACAGCAAGGAAACATTTGCCTGTTTGTTTGAATTTAACTCTTGAACACAATAAGAATGTCAGAAAACACATTTTTGAAATACAGTCATTTATTAAACGTTTATACGAAAAGTACAAAAAAGGTTTTTTAAAAATCATATTTGATAAATCTGAATTTTATGGCACACATAGTATGATATATGCCTAGTGAGACTGTATGGCCTATATATATATATATATATATATATATATATATATATATATATATATATATATATATATAGCCAGAAAAATAAGATAAAATTCTGATAACTTGTGATGTAAATCAATACGACCAAAATGACATTAAAAATGCTTAGTGTTACGATCAACGTTCTGTAGTTTATGTAATATAGTGCCATATACAGTGATGGCAATGAGGCGTGATTTTTTTTGTCTACTATATTTCTGAATAATCAAGTGAATCTGTTTCAGTTCATTGTTTTCATGGACAGTGGGGAGTCAAAACACCTGAGAACCAATGTCAGACAGGTTTTGTTTGCCTACTTTTAGTTTCTTTCTTTCTTTCTTCTTACTTCTAGAAAGCAGGGTTTAGACTAAACCAGGATTAGGCAATAGTTCAATTAGGACATTTAAGTAGAAAAAGCATTATTTGCGTGCATCTTTAGACAAAACAAAAACACATATTTTAAGATCAACCAGTGCAAGTCTCATTACATTGAAACAGCTCGGATTTACATTTAGCCTAGGATTTAAGAACTGCCCGTGAAAGCAGGGGATAAGTGTGGATATATGCGGTCACAACACTGTTGTCTAGGTTGTGTTGCCCCCTTGTGTCGTGAAGTGATGGGACCAAACTGCTGAAAAGTTGTGTTATTCTGCCATCTACCGGTAGGTAACGAAACAGCTCATTTCCTGACCTCGACCATGAAAGCACGTGCGCTCTGCTGCAAAGAACCACAAGGTAATGCAAAAACAAGCTCACGTTAGGTTCAAATAATGCTTGATGTACAAAATTAATCGACGAATTTGATGATATTCGCACACTTGCTTTCGTGAAAGCGAGGCCTATATGGCACTTTATTGTAACGAGGTGATTTGGAATAGTGCACAGGGAGAAAGGGGCATAGTTCAGCGGTCCATGCTTCAGATTTCCAGAAACTCTTGCAATGAATTATTTCCTGATGCAGATGAAGCCTAGGTCGGCTAACTTTGAGTTATCTACACTGTCTGTTGGGGAAATAAAAATCGATACACCATCATCGAGGCAGAGGAATGTAATCCCGCCTAGAGCATCTGCTTGTCAGATGTGTCCATAGAGCCGTTCATAGCGTGAAATAGAAAATCCCGGCTGTCCTCCGCGGCCTGCGTTATTTACCGCCGAGGCGGCCGGTGACCGAGCGGCGCGCGCCTGCAGCTCCTCGTCTCGCGGCCAGGTGGCGCTTGGGAGTCACGTGAGGGAGACCTCGGGCCTTCAGGCGATTGTAGCGCTTTGGTACTAACGAATGTTTAAAATGCATTAAAGACGGCTTTCTTGAAGAGGACTGAACGTCGTATGAAAAGTTATGCTTTTTATTATAATGTTTTTTTTTTTACATCTATATATAATATTTTTCAAAACCATTTGTATACTGTTTTTATGAACTCAAACTTTTTGGTAATTGTGTGCAATATTTCAACATTTGTCACACTGCCTGATTTTGAACTAGTGAAAGCAAAAAAAAAAAAAAAAAAAAAAAAAAATATATATATATATATATATATATATATAAACCCTGAAAAAAATAATTAAATGAATGTATTTTAACGATCTGAAGATTTTTAAGGACGTCTCATTAACAGGAATATGTATTTTCTAAATATGTTTAAAATATTCTGTTGTCCAATTAATAAATGTATTAAAACGGGACATCACACATTTATATATTTTTATGAAAAAGATCTAACCCAAGATGGACACACAGATGGCATTTTTGGTGCTTTAAAGATGGTTTCCCTTTATAATCCAGGGCATCCTTATTTATCATAAAAACCCATGCAACCTATGACCTTGATTTTAACTCTAAAGGTCATCAGTACTTGTATGCGAGTAAAGTGTGAATTCCGCAAGATCTTTTTAGACTTTATGACATGTACAGAAGCCTTTAATCACTCGTGCGTATTTACTTGTGAATTACTTTAAAAGGGAGCACCAGGGGTTATCCTACTTTTTTGGTGATGCATATAAAATCAAAACATGTTCACGAACGCTTCCATATTTTGTTTCGTCAAAATATGTTACAGCTATCTGAAATGCGTGTGCGTCTCTTCACGGCAGAGGGCGCTCTAACAGGGATTCCTGAGTGTCAGCTCCTATGAAGACAGCAGAAGGTGAATGGCCTCAGCCGCTGTAACAGATAGGCGACCTGAGAGAGCCATGATAAGTGCAGCTCAGAGGGAAGCAGCGTTCCTCTGTTCCGCCGTGCCTTTCATCTCAATTTAAACCATCTTCTTCACGACGTTCCCCTGCTTTCTCTTCTCCGTCCTCTCGTCCTCTTGACAATATCTTCTTCTCCCGTGCTTTATTTCTGCCCCCTCACCTCTGGCTCTGTCCTCCTGGCTCTTCCTCCCGTTCTCCCGCTGTGAGTCGAGGTGTAATGTATCCGTAGCCCATGTGTGCTGAAGTCTTCAACATTCTTTCTTCCGCAGGAAAGCCGAAGCTGGCACTGTACTGCGCGAACACATCAAACGCCGCCTCTCTATCTATCGCTCGCTTGCTGCGATTCGGAGGTCAGAGGTCAGCGTCTCGCTTCCTTGCTCCATCTTCCATCTCCAGTACCGGCTTTCGTGCCCTTGTGTATTCTTCATCTGTAGCCTTCTGTAGGTTTAAGCGGCACGTTTGCTTATTTGTGGTGAAGTATCAGAGTCGATCAGGTGTTTGGAGACTCCACCGATGTGCTTTGTATCATGTATCATGCTTCAGGTCTGTTGTTTACGATTCCGTAGTTGAGTTCAGAGGAACACGCAGGCGGTAAAAATCGCTCTGACGGAGATCAAAACGCCTGCTGCTGCTAATGTGTCTTTTGAGTTTATATTAAACAGCATGCTCTTGATGATTTTCCAGTTATTGCTGCCCTTAACCTGCTCGGGATTGGTGATGGTGGAGAAAATACACAGAGAAAAAAATTCTAAATAAAATATAATAATAATAATAATAATAAGAACAACAACAATTGCCCAAAATTAAACAGATTTTTAATTTTTTAATAAGAAGTCAGTATTTTCTTTCTCATTTTTATAATTGATACATAAAGCATGATACATTTATTTTGCGCAATATTTTGAAGATTTAGGATATTTAGATAATTGTAGTAGAAAATAATAGTATAAAAACATCTGTACAGAAACTGTTGAAATCACTAAAGTGTTTGGCCTGCATAAATTTGCGTACAACACATTTTCTAAAGATTTAAGGCTTTCAGAGAATATAACTTGAATTAGTTTTATTGTTATGTATTCATTACAGTCACAGAAATATATGAATATCCTTAATATCTTTTTATGCTTGAAGCGATTTTCAGTGAATTTATCTTTAATTAAAAATAACAGGACTAAAAATATTTCATCATTCATCAACATATATCATTTTTCTTCGTTATATTGAAATGTTGATGTTTCCGATTTAGTTTACTGATGTTAGAAACATATCTTCACATCCTAGATAGGAATGCTCCATCTGTGTTGAGAGTAATATAGGGATTTGTCTTCAGTACAAAATATAACAATATTAAATCATTTGATTTAACTCAGTAATCTTACTATTAAATATTAAGCAACATTAGTAAACTTTTAGTAAACTGAAATAGGCATTAAACTACATTAATTATTACTTAATTTACTCAGAGTTATTTTTTTAGCTGAATATTTAACGGCTTTAATTATGTTTGTTTTGGTTAAATAAAGCGATCTGTTTCCAAACATTCTTAATTAAATCGAACTTGCAGGAACTTGCAGCGCATATAAAAACAGTGCTTATGAATTTTTTGGGATGCGTTCATGGTCAGGTCAGGCCAAGCGTTCCCCCGAAACACACGTCGAAGTCAGAGGTCACTCAAAATGAGGGCGCAGAAGAGAAAAAGGAGGGACAGAGGATGATGAAACGGAGAAAGGAAGAGCTCAGATAGTGACCTCTGGCCCCGCGTCTTCCTTTTCTCTTTCACTCTCTTATTCGCTCCCTATGTTTCTTTTCTCATTCTTCTCACTGACTCTTTGTGTCCAGCGATGATCAGACCACAGGCCGTGACCTCTGCGACCTCTCCAGGGGTCAGCTGGCGGCCATGACGACAGAGGGGTCAGTCTGCAGCCTCGGTTCATCTCTCGGTCAACATCAGGTCACATTTTGGTCAACATCAGCGGTGTGCTCAAGACCCTGAAGCCACGAAGACGGTTTCATCAAAGAGCGGGTTTAGCGTTTCAATTCGCCAGATTACACCAGTCGTCTCGTATTTCCGCTTGGATCGTTTCTGTTGAAAATTCAGAATTCAAGCTGCCCCGAAAAAGCTGTTTTTGTAAAGTTAATAAGCATCGTTGTTGGTTGTAGTGGCGAGCCTAAAACAAACCTGTCGTTAGCGCTCAACATGGAGGTCGTCTGCCGGTCAATTACAGGGCGTTTTCCCAAAGCAGCAGCAGCAAATCGGACATGTTGCCTAGTTTCCACTATTCTAATACATATCTGCCCTCGCCGTGACCTGAAGGCTGGGGTCATCCAGCAGTCATCGGAGTGTGCTCAGAAAAGCTCCAGATGATTCAGCGAGGTTTTGAACACTGGGAGTTTGGTCTGTCATCATAGGTCACCCGGTCGTCAGCATCGAGCCGCAGAGCCCAAGCGCCGGGTAACGTTTATAAGGTGTAATGGCTTGACCCGAATTATTACCGCTGACCTCTGCGTGATGCACAGAAGCGCTCGGCTGAATATTTCACCTCCAACTCCATTCCTCAACAATCGTGCAATCCTTTAATATACACTTTTTAGATGTGCGTGCAGCTCCCCTTACAATTAAATGTCAGACGGTTATAGTCATTAAAGATCGTCATGTGATGTAATATCCCTGAGATTCAGTGTTCAACTTTGAACTGTAACCTTTTTTTAACCCTCAAGAAAACGTTCAGCCTTTAGGTTGATGGTCTGTTATTATGGTTTTGCTCGGGCATGCGTTATTAATTGGTATAAATTTTGTGCTCAGATTAATTTTTTTGAGGTTTTTGTTAGGCCTGCAAATGTGCCTACTTTTGATTAAAAATTTAGATTAAGAAATTTTTAGATTTTTTAGATTAAGAAGAATTTTTTTAGTGTTACTCAATATTTCATTGTCATGTTTCATTTTGTATGCACCTATTTTTCCATTAGAATGAAATCACTTACATGACACTTTTAAATAATACAAACTGCATTTTTATTTAGATGGCCTTAAAATGTACAAAATGTTAATATAAAATGGTAATAATTCCTAAAAATTGCAATCATAGTCTGTACATTAGTACATAAGTATATCTATACTATACTGTCTTAAAATGAACATATTTGTGATGCTTAAATTGTATTATTTATTTATTATATACACACGGTAAACACACATTACATATACAAAAAAAATTATTCGACAGCCCTAATTATGTTATAATTATTGGTAATATTGTTAATTATTGGCCAGAATTGCAGTATTGCATCCCTAGATTTGTCCTTTTGTTGGAATGGCAGGCATGCATTTGTAAATGCTTGATTTTGTATTTGATAATGAATGCTTTTAGCTTTACGTTGTTTTCACCCCATAGCTCCCACCGCATGCTTCAGAATTTTCACACACTTCGATTATTATTCATGTGACCTTAAATTCACCCGGAACGCAGCGCAGGTCGTCTGGCGGTCAGTGGCGTAGGGTGCTTCTTTCTCCTAAAAGTGCTACAATGTCCGCACAAAAACATACCAGCGGCCATCAGTTAGTCTGATCATTCAGATTAGTAGGCTGCGTGTATTTGGCCTCCGTCTGACCTGCATGTAACCGGGGTCGCCTGGCGGTCAGATTCAGGGGTCATCTGACGGTCGAAGTCCTGGTGTCCCTTCCCAGCCACCGTAGGGTGTTGGTTGCATCCGTGGGGTCTGATTGGTTCGGTGGCAAGGCCCGAGGCCTCATCAATCCTTCCTCTAATCATTACAGATGGAAGACAGCGGCGTAAACAGGCATCATTAGGCCACAGCCGCTCGTGTCCACTTTAAACCGCCGTTATGACTTCACAGAAGCATCTGTAACTTGCTCCCCCGGGGAGCCACGTCGAAGGATAGAGTACTTTTGAGATGGTCTTCTATCAGTTAAGTGTGCAGGGTTGACAGGGTTGAGCTAATTTTGTCATCCACACCACTGTGATGGTTGGTCTATACTGACACGAGGGACGCCATGCTGGAGCTGCACCATTGAGCACCAAATCTGATTATGATATATCTGATAAAAATTACAAATGGAGATAAGACAAAAACAAAAACAAAAAAAAACTCTAATATTAATTGGATGGCTGCACAATGTGGCCAACATTTTGTAATTGTATATCAGTATGACTATAAAACAAAAAATAATGTTTTTTTTAAATGTCAGGTAATTTGTGTTTTTGTAATATTTAGGTTTTTTTGCGTATTTTTAATAGTTCTGTGAAACGATTAATTGCAATTATGTCATCAAAAATAAGTTTGCTTACATAATGTTTCTATGTTGTGTGTATTTATGTACATATAAATACAGGCATGCATATATTTCAGTATTTTCGAAATATGTACTGTGTGTGTATTTATACAATAAATGTTGACAGTGCACGTATATTATGCTTTTATTTTGGATGTGATTAATCATGATTTATCTTTTCACAGCAGTATTGTTTTTTGTGTTTTTTTGATTTTGCATTACTACATAAAGTTAAAGTGAATTTGGCGACGAGCTGAATGAAATTTAGCAAAAATAATTGACTTCATTTAACATTTTTTATTTCAAATAATGTCATTTAAGCAATCATTACAAACATTACATTTTATTCTCGTTTTAGTTTAACTATAACTACTAAATAAAAATTGAAAACAAAATAAGTATTACTTTATGTAGTATGCTATTTTTTGATCTGAAGATAGTTCCTTCATATAACTATATCTCTCTAATCATCTCTTGTTGATAAGTTCTTCTCATTTTAAGTATGGTGTGTGTCTAGCGTTCCCAAATACACTTGAAAGTGACCCAAACCTCAAAGATAGATTTTTATGTATCATCATTTTCAGCTTTTTTTTGTGCTGTCAGGTAATGAGTTGCTCACTTATAAATGAACACAGCGACTTTATATTTATAGATCAAATCGCAGTCTCTATTTAATGATCTTCATAACGCCATTTTGGTTTTATTTCGATGCCACATCAAAATGTTGTCTCCCTTGAGAAACCGCGAGACACAAAGGTACAGGCGGAGCGCGCAGCGGAGCGGCCGTGACGTCGTATCCGTACGCAGCAGGAGAGGTCACAAACCAGAAGCAAGGTGCTGCCGCTGCTGATGGGCTTTCATAGCGTGCGTGTTTTCGTCAGGAGGAATGAAGCGGGTTCAACGGCAGGGCAATGGCAGACCCCCCGTTCTCAATCACGCTCGGTCCCCGAGGGCATGTGAAGCTGGGCTAGCAAAAGTGAGATGCACAAACAAATACCAACGAAAAAGGGGCCAAAATATGCAATCCTTATACACAAGGAAGAAAACGCATTCTCCTCCTGTCTCATTATCCTCTTTGCTTTTTTGGTATATCACGGAGCATGCTGGCGAGGCCGCCGGTAAACATCTGACATCATAGACGCACCATGTGGCATCGCCATAGAGATATTTTTAACCAGCATGCTGCCGGCTTTTCCTAAAAGCCCTATTCCTCATACCTCTCTCTTTTTCCCCCCCCTCTCGTTCTCTCTCTCTCGTTCTCTCTCTCTCTCTCTCTCTCTCTTTCCACCTGCTCTTCACCCCATCAGCGGCGGGGTCGTTGCGAGGTCGGGAGGAAAAATGGAGCGCTGTGTAATGCCCCTCCGTGCCTACTGATGGAATGCTCTTTCTTGTTCCTCCTCTAATGCTTTCCTTTAATTCCTCCCTTTCATGCTCGTCTTTCCTGGCTTATCTCATCTCTGCATGCACCTGCGCATCTACTTTCCATCATCCCTTTTGTTTCTAAACACAGGCCTGGAGGTGTTTAAGGGAAAAGTGGGCCGAGACGCTGGTCCGGAATGAATCATGATGCTCCGAGCATCATATCTGACGCTAAACGGGTCCGTCCTTACCGCGTTTATGGTCCGGCGAGTGGTGAAAGCAGTCATCCCTGAAGAACCTAACATCCCTTCGATAGCGTTTATGTTGCTTAAACATTTATCAGCTATTAAAGCGTGTCGTTTGGTAAAATTGCTCATGATCTTGACTCGTTTTTCTCATATAAACACGTCCTTGCGGTGGGCCCGAACGCTGAGATGAATTGATGCATAGGCAGCGCTGTGATCTCTGGTGGGATCGGGCCTCGGGACCCTTCTGACGGGACACGGGTTAAATATTTTCATCCGAAAACCCACTGAACCTCATATTCCTTCTATTCATTAACCGAAACTCTGTGATCTGGCTTTCATTCACCCCCGAGACGTGTTTGAGAACGGGGGCATGCCTTGACTTCAAACATGCTTAAAAGCAAGAGGAAGTTGTCCTGAGGCCGTCATGCCCCGTCCATAATTTCTGGGCCACTGGATTGACTATTTTAGGACGGTGTAACGGGAACACTTTGTTGTGATCGGAGAGGCCCTCAATGCTAATCCGTTCTGATTCGCGCTTCGCATGTGGGCACTGAGTTAAAAAAACAATCCAATTAAGCTGCTTCAAAGAATCAAATAGCGAATTAAATCAAATGAATCTCAGTTAAAAAAAGCCAGATTGGCCCGGCATTAAAGTCTCGGTGCTTTATTTTAACAGCTCAATGACTATGAAAGCTCAGGAGAATTTGGCCCCCAGTGATTGTTAATCAGAAATGAAGGCAGCATGTTAATAGCAGTGCTTGGACTCTAGATGTCAGCAGTGTCTGGTGGACCGTTGATGAAACGAGCTTTAGTAACCATCTGCTTTGCCTTCAGTTTTAGTTTTGTGTGCTCAAGTGGCTGCTGTGAACTGGGAAAGAGGTTTTGATTTGAAAAGACGCATTCTTTGGTTAATCTTTGCTGTTTGATTGATCCGTACTCGACAACATGAGACAAGAGTTGCTTTTATATTTGATACATGATAAAGTCATTTTGCTTTACTTATACTGATCAGAGATGACATATTCAGGTAATAAAGTTCTTGAGGTTCGCCAAGTGATGGAGTGAAAGGAGAGCAGGGATAATAGTGGAGATTTTTGGTTTCTGTTCATTTATTTAGGTTACTGAAAGCTGAGTGTTTACTGCTTTGCATTATTGCACGCAATTTTTCCTGTTAAATACTGTAAAGCTGCTTTGACACAGTCTGCCGCTATATAAATGAGCCACTCTTTTGGTTTCTGTTTAGGTTAAAGCATTGCAACTAAATATCTTAATAAGAAATTAATTTTGTGTCTGTTAAAATAGTTTAGAATCGGATGCAGTTGAACTAGATTTATAATGACGTTTTCAGTTCTTTGTTTTAATATACCCAGGATATGTAATTATAAAAGAAGTTTGTGATAATTGTAACTATAAATGAACAAAATAAAAATGTTAAAGTAAATATATGACTTTTTTTTCTTACAATTTATGGTTGATGTTCTGGTCCCATCTTACATTCATAGATGGCAATTTTTTGTGTTATATTGTGACATTTTAAGTTATTACATTTATTTAACCATATATGTATACTGGTTTGCCCTAGGCTTTGGGACTCGGTATAGATCAATGTTTTTTGGTATCTGTTGGATGCTGAGTTGTCAGTGTGCTTCACCGTGATGATAGGAACTGTGGTGGTTGTAAGGAAAAGGTCGGATTTGTCTCTTTGGTTCTGAAATTGAAGGTAAATGTACAATTTTAGAATTTGTCAGATGTGTTGTTAAGTGCTTAGCAATCATGCTTCAGATGACCTTTAGAGCTATAGTGCTTATGTGGAAGATTTTACATTTGAAGTTGTCCAGCACTGGGTCATTAGTCCATTCACTTCTTATTTTGCTGTATTTGTCTTCTCTCAGTTGGCCGAAAGTTTAATATATGCATAAAAATCCAAATATTTGTTCTAGATGAATTCAATTAAAATTTTTTTCCAATTAAATGTCATTATTTACATGTCATAATTTATATAAATAACACTAAAAGTTATATTCCAGAAGCAAATACCTTTTTTTTTTGTTTGTTTTGGATCCATCATTTCCTTACCTTCTTTCTCTGTGAGAGAGCGGTTGGGGGCCATTGGCTGGGGTTGCCAGGGCAACTGCTGGCATGGTGAGTGGGCAAGACTGTGGCTGGCATTGGGCTGGACAGCTGGGTGCCATGCAGACCCCCTCAGACGTGCATTTCATTTGGCGGAGAGATCAAAACAGCAGAATGCTGCGTTGAGCCAGAACCACATGTTCCATGTGGCCGGAGATTAGTCTGATTTGAACATAACTTGATTAATTTCTTCTCCTTGTTCTTGTAGGGATGCACACTACGTCAGCACCGTAACAGTTATTGGTCGGTAGGATAATTTCCTACCCTACCATTATACATTTTCAGGGTCAGAATTGTTTTTAATGTTTAAAACAATTCTCTTGATCAACATAACTGCATGTATTTAATCAAAGATACTTTAAAATTTGTAAAATTATGAATTATTATTAAAATGTAAAAAGCATGTTTTCTATTTAATATTTCTATTTAACAGAATTTAAAACAGAATCCTATGATGCTAAAGCTGAATTTTCTAAATCATTACTCCAATCTTCAGTGTCACGTGATCCTTCAGAAATAATTGTAATATACTGATTTGCTTCTCAAATTTTTTTTCAAGAAATGTTTTATTTTAAGCAGTATTGGATATTTACAAGGTGCTGGAATATTTTGTAATTTTGAGCATAATATAAAAATATTCTGCCCATTGAATATGCTAGAATTCCAGAATTGGTGCAGCACAGATTTTGCACCAGAGATGTTTAGTAATGAGACTAAATCACGTAACCACCCCCTGTTCAGTCTTATTGGAAACTGTCGTTCTTCTGATTATTCTTCAAATTTTGTTGAGACTCATATTGCATGAATGTTGTTGCTGTTTTGTTTTTTTTCTGTTTTGTTGGTTCTGTTGCTTCTATTCAGTTTATAAGTCGCTTTGGAAAAGCGTCTGCTAAATGACTAAATGTAAATGTTGAAAACAAATGTAATTTGATCACGCTGCTTGTTCCAAATGACCAGATAGCATTGCTCTACTATTACCTTTAGACCTATGTTTATGTTCTTGGTAGATGATTTCTTTGTAGAACTGCAAGAATGGTTCAGTGTGTGCAGCCTTTAGTTTCACTGACCTTTTGACCCTGACCAATGACGCCATGCAGCTGACAACATAAACCAATCAGCATATCCATCCATCCCTCCCTCCGTTCCTCCATTCCTTCATTTACCCATCCCTCCATTCATCCACCCATCTATCCCTCTGTTTTTCTATCCCTCCATCCATCTCTTCCAACATCCATCTTTTCATCCATACCTCCATCCGTCCATCCATCCACCCATTCATTCCTGGCTCCCTCCCTCCTTTCGTCTATCCCTCCAACCAGCCACCCATCCATCCATCCCTCCATCCCTTCCTCCACCCTCCATCCATCTATCCCTCCATCCCTCCAACCAGTCATCTCTCCATCCATCCCTCCATCCGTCCATCAATCCATCCATCTCTCTCCCTCCAACAAACTATTTATTCATCCCTCCGTCTATCCATACTTCCATCCTTCCATGTATTCCTCCCTTCCTCCCTCTATCTCTCCAACCATCTCTCCATCCATCCCCCGTCTGTCCATCCATCCATCTGTTCATCCCTCTCTCCGTCTATCTTTCCATCCATACCTCTGTCCGTCCATCTCTCTGTCCGTCCATCCATCCGTCTGTCCATCCACCCGAGGCCGTATGCTAGTGTATTTGCGATACACAAGTGAAATGAGGGGCTGAAAAACGTCCTCATCTCCTCCGCCCTTTGCTTTCCGCCCGTGAGAACACAGCAAGTTCTTCATTAGGCGAGGAAATCATTCCCCCATCTTTCACACACTCCCAATCTGCAAATGTCACCGGGGTGTGGGCGTGTGTGTGTGTGTTAAGATGCCAGATGGATGGTGGCATGAGACACTATTTCATGTTTGACTGTGCCTTGTGTCGCGGGGAGAAGAGTGTGTGTGTGTGCTAGGAACGGCTGTGCACAGTGAGAGATTAATTCTGCTAAATTAATTGGGCTGAGATTGAAAATGAGAGAGCAAGCAGGTTGCAGATGAGCACACACACACACGCACGCTCACACATGCAAACCTCCTGCCTGTGACGCACACTCTCTTATTTGCCATACACCCCTATTGTTTGCAGTGTGTGTGTTTTTGTGTGGTTACGAGTGTTTTAGAGAGTGTGTATGCGTGCAAGCACAGCAGGGTAGAATGTGTATACACCACACACACACACACACACACAGGCTGCAACGCTGAGATATGCCGTCAAACACACCCACACACCCCTGGTGTGTGCGGGGACTCAGAGTGGTGATTTTGAGACGAAGGGCCCCCATAAATCTCCTTCCATACAGGAGCTGAGTCTGCACAGGGACGAGAAAGAGAACATTACCATCTGGAGAAAGAGAGCGAGAGAAAAGCAGAGAAGGTATAGTTTATATCAACCGTCAGTAAAGTCTCACAGGCCACGTTCACACCAGAGCTGCTCCTCTTCTGAGTGCGTAATCCCGTTCTGTTCACACCGCAGGGAAAATCAGCTTGTTTTTCCTTGAAGGAATCTAGTACCGGGTTCAGTACAAATACTGAATGTGTGGTTTTTATTCCTTACCGCAAAAAAAAATTATTTGGGCTTTTCCCTCCTTTTCATGAAAAACGCAAATCTGAGATACAGCACGGCACTTAAAATCGGTTCTTGAATTTTCATATACGAAAAGGTAATCGTGAATTTAGTGTAAGAAACTATTTAGTATCATTTTTTTGTGTATAAAAATACATCTGATTTTAGAATTTTGTATTACCATAACCCTAATATTATGCCATTAACAACTCTAAAATTGCAACTAATACACTAAATTTAATAGAATACTACACATTTCTGCTTCCATTTTACAGAATAAATTTTGTGCAGATGCACAACTGATTATGTAGGCTGAAACTTTGTGCCAGTTTCCCAGAACATGGGATAGAAACAATACTTTTTTTTGCAACTTTAGATGCATAGGTTGCATCCTTAACTTTGACTTTTGTGATAACGTTATGCTACAAATGCTTGTCGCCAAATAAGGTGTATAACTTGAAACTTGTCCAGATGTGTCTCTCGCGCTGGATAGAACTATTTCAAAGGCTCGTAAACTGGCCACATTATGTTTAGTTCGAAATCTACTGATGTCAACAAGTTTCTGAGTAAAGCGTCGTAAACCTTATTATTTTTGTGGAAAAACCTTTAGGTCTTTGCTAATATAACATTAAAGGTTTGGATGGAATGAAAGAAAGGCGGAGGCGGTTTAGTCCGCCCAACTCTACGAATCTTTACAGAATTCGGCTTCGCCTGATCGAGCAACTCAATTATCCTGTTAATACAGTCTCAGCCTCAAACACCGTTCCCATTACTGCAGAACACACCGCCTGCGGCCACACACACACGCACCAACAGCTGTGGTACAAAGAAACCTCACAGGCACAAACACACGCTTTGGAAATATAAAAGGAGAACATTATGCATCTGAACTCCATGTGTTCTCTAAAACGAATCTGCTTTTCTTTTAATCTCTAGGTAACATGAAGGTCTACTGGCCGTTTGGGGTGATAGTGAGAACATGTTGAGGTTTCTGGTGCATGAAAGCATATCAGTTGCTATTCCAGTCTCTTAAACAGTCTACAGCTTCGGTGTGGAACTCTGGCCTAGTGAAAACAAATCAAATGTAAAGTGTGTCAGAAGAGACAGATTGATGTCTCATCTCCAGCCTGACTGAACATAGCTCATCATTACTGTCAACACAGAGAGAGAGAGAGAGAGAGAGGGAGAGAGAGAGGGGAAAGGATTGAGAGAACAAATGAGTGCAGGTGAAAGACAGAATGAAAGACTTTGGAAATACAAGACTGGAATGTTTGAATGGAAGGGCTAGATAAGGTTGATATTATTAGGTATAGATGAAACATATTGTAGGTGATAATAACTAGGAAGAAGCATCTAGCCCAAACGATCTCTTATGCTCAAATTTTCTAAGAGCGGCCCGACATAGGGGTAAGAGATTAATGGCAACATTTTCATTTTGGGGTGGAGCAACCCTTTAAGTTTGCTGATTCCCTTCCTTCTTCCCTGGTCTTGAACTTTCTATAGTTCCTAGAAACCAGTGACAGTAGTGTGTACTTTTTGTTGTTCGCACCACAGAACGAGAAACGTATTTATAGTTAATTTAGCAGGGTCTAAAGCAGTGACATAAATATGTGTTGATTGGCCAAACACACATGACACACTGGCTACCCAGCATTTTTAAGAAGCCATTTAATCACATTTGTTCCACAAACTTGGTCTGCAGCATTGTTCTTAGTCAGATTTCATTTGCGTTCCTACGCGGCGCAAAAGCGCATATTTACATTTTGCTTAAATCATTCTTCATTCCGAGTCTTGACCAAAGGTTTTAAAACCACTGTGCTAGAAGATCTGTTTTCAGATTAGCCTTCTGCCTTCAGTCTTCAAACTAAACCAAATGCTCAAGGTTTGGCTGGTTAGCATTGGCACGCATCCCTTGTGGATGTCATAATTATACTGCCTGCCTGCAAAAACACCTTTCTCAAGCGCTGCAGAAATTAGTCCTAAAACCTGAAAAGGAGTTCCTGTTTTTAAACTTCTGCCTCCATTGTTTCGAGTCGCTAAATGGGTTTCTGGGTAAATGAGTTAACATGATATTTTCACATTTTATTCGGTGACTTACAGAGTTAATGCCAAACTCCTGTTTGGGGTATTAAAAAGCGGTTGCTAAATGTAGGTTCAGAGGCTGTCGGGGGACATTAAACAGCATTACGATGAACAGAAGAACACGTCTACTATGATTTTGTGGTTTAAGTCTCCAAATACTTATTTTTGTTGCCAACTGTATATAGTTTTGGAAGAAGTGCATGTTTCTACTAAAAAACAAAATGGTCTTCATTGCCTGAGATAAATCAATCCTCTCTCAGTCTATTGTGTTATTAGTAGTCAGCAGTTGTTGACCTCACAGCTCTTGCAGCACTATGGGAAAAAGTTCATTTCTCTTAACATCAGCACTTATTCTCTCTCACTCCTTTTGTGCGTTTCTGGCAGGCACTTGTGTAGACCATCCTGTCTGTGTATCCATTTGTGACAGACTCATGCGGGCCAGACAGTGGAAAGAGAAAGCGAAGGAGATGAAATGAAAGACAGACAGTCAGTCCGACAGAAAGCCAGTCTTTCCTGTGAGAGCATCCAAACATCCAGCGCCAAAGCTAATGAGTGGTAAACAGCAGTAAACAGGAAACTATAGAGAGAGTGTCTTAAATCTACTTGCAGTGGAGTGTATTAAATGAGTGTGTGTGTGTGTGCGCATGTGGTTGGGTTTGAGTGCATATGTTTGTTTATTATTGAATAAAGAGAATGAGGACTCTGGGCAGTAGGGAGCCTCTCCTAAGTGTACTTGGAGCCAGTCAAAGGTAATTAAGACTCAAATTAGGGCTGTTTGCTGAAGAGCTTTACATATTGCACGTGGTGTTTCATGGTGCATGCGGCACTGCTCTGTTACAGCCAGTGAGGTGTCTGCAGTGCTCTTTCTCTGTAACATTTCCCCTTTTCACAAATTTACATTTGCTGTGCATTTCGTCTGATTCCACAACTTTCTGAAATGTACAATTCTGACTGGTCAACTGGTAAGATATTTCCTAATATTTTCATATTATAAGCATTAATGTAGAGCTGTTTTTATGGCTTTCTTATCAGGCTGCAGACTCTCTCGTTTTCATACAAACAAATTTAGTGAAACTGACATTAGAGCACTTCAGTGTTCATAATACTGCAATATTGTTTCAGTGTTTGTCCTGCTGCTAGCCTAATTATTTTGTCTCTTGTAAAGGATTTTTAAATTTAAGCATTAATATTTATTTGAATATTACATTAATTTGGTTATCAGCATGATATATCTTTTGTATTGTATTAACCATCTTTATTGTATTATTTATATATTATTATTTAAATATAGTTGTCCTAAAACCAAAATGCGTACACAGGCCAACACATATGCATACATATACACACACACATTATTTGTGCATATATTATGTATATATAGGTTAAGTACAACTATAGTAAAATTATTTAAAATGTATAATTTTTGAATATGATATATGCCTTTTTTTGTGTTTTTACATATTTTATCAACAGTATTTTGATAACTGATGAGTTTTTTCAGTTAACTGCTGTTCTATTATGGATTTTTGACCTTTCATGCAGTGTGAAAAACTTCACTGTGTATAAATTTATTGTGTCCCAAAAGAAAGAGTCAACTCTAAATCATTGAAAGAGTCATTTTTAAAATGAACCCCAAGCCGTTTCATGTAGACATTAACATAAAAGGTAAACATATTGCCCGCCCACTTGTTCTTTTTTATTGATCTGAATGAAAATGCAAATTGGTGCCACTTTTGGAGCAGTAAAAATAGTAGTAACCCTGCTAGCACTGTAAACAAAGCGATGCCTTTATCGTCTTTACAGGCATAATGAAATTAAAATGAGATCAATCACTGCAGATTAGCATCAAACAAAGGAGGGGTTTGGAAAAATTTATCATTAAACGAAACATTTGGGAGTCGCTGAGCAAATAAGGTAAAAATAAATGCCTGTCATAAGGCAATGAAAGCGTTTTTTTTACCTCGCATGCATGTCAGGAACTCCCCAAACCACAATATGAACCTTTCATATGAACCCATAATAGAGGCCCTTTAACACGGGATGTCCAGTCCTGCTTCTGGAGAGCCAGGAGAGTTCAGCTTCAACACACTTGCAAGTTTCTATTAAGGGCCTTGATTAGCCGCTTCAGTTGTGTTTAATTAGGATTGCAGCTAAACTCTGCTGGATATGGGTTCCTCCAGGAGCGGGTTTGGATGCCCCTGCTTAAACACAAAGGCCACATACTTGGCTAAACTGCTGCGTAGAACTGTGAGAAGAGTATCTAAAAAAAACGCCATAAGAATTGCATTATGGTTGGTCTCCAAGGCTAAAATCGTGGAGTAGACTGTCCTCTCTGGCCTTCAACCAAGAAAAAATGGACGCACCCTCAGAGGATGCATGAGGTCCGCTGACCGAACGGCCAGTTCACACGCTACAGTAGAGGGGGGGTGGGACCAGAAACAACATCCTTGTAAGTTTTACGATCTGGGAAAGCCAGAGGAACCCTGCTGGGGAGCTGCAGGTGAGAATAGAGGAAGAGTGGAAGGGATCCAGAGCCAGCGATCCACATGTCAGGGATGCACACATCAAGCCGAATATCGACGGGAAATGACCCTGTGACGTGACTGACGACCCTGAGCGCTGACCTCTTTGAAAGGGCGTTTCATAGGAGCAGGGATGGGATAACGTGGGAAGTCCAGGGAACAAATCCAAAGGAGCCGCCGTGCTCCGGAGGCCATTATGTCTCTGTCAGGGAATTCCTGCGAGCTTGCGGCCCGATGGCTGAGTGTCCGCTCCAGTCACCGGAGCGATCTGTCTGCGTGTCGCACCGCAGGGGGTGGGACGGCCTGCAGGAAACCAGCCAGGCCTTGAGGGAGGGGTGGAAAATCTTGGGCATCTTGAGAAAATGAATGTCTGCACCTTGGACTAAATTATGGAGCCGGGTGGCCCTTGAGGATCTTTAAGGAGCGTTGCTTTTGTGTGTGTATGTGTGTCGTGATGTCAGTCATCTGGTGTCCTGCTGCATGGACTTCCTGTCTGTCTTCAGGGTTTGTGCTGTTTCCTCTAGGTTAGGAAAGCCGGTTTCCTCACACATGTTTTCCAACAGAGTTTCCAAACACACATGCGTATTTACTTATCTAAATGAGGACCAACCAAACTGCTACTGAACATGTGAACTATTTTTGTAAAGCTATTTTTTTTAGTTTTCGACTGAACCGTAGTTATTGTGTGGACAGACTTATTTTTTTGAAAGTGCCTCTGTTATGGATTTTTAAAAAAAAAATGTCATTTCATACAGTGTGTAATAGCTAGTAAATAAAATAAATAAAAAGTAAATAAAAACAAGTTTTACAGTATGCTATGTATAAAGTTATGGTCGCCCCAGAAGAGAGTCGACTTTGAATCATTGAAAGGAGTCGTTTTTATTAAATAAATATAAATTTCATGTTGTGAAACATTAGCATATTGCCCGCCCACTTCTTGGTCTTTTCGTTGGTTTGAATGAAATTGCTAATTAATATTTTGCCACTAGGTAGTGGTAAAAATGGTAGTGGTTATGCAAAAAATAGTGGTTTCCCTGGTAATGCTGTATACAAACCAGCACTGTTCTTACATACACTGCTTTATCAGACATTACAGTCCTGATGAGATGAAAATAAGACCAATCACCACAGATTACAATCACCACAGTGAATACGAAAGGAAGAATACAGAACCGGGAAAATAAAATACAACAGAGTCCATCTTGAGCATTCAGATATGAGAATCAAATAGCATTTTATGCTGTATTTTCATTGATTAGTCTGGCTTTTTCAAATTGGTCTGAACAGACAAATTGCACATAAACACTCACAAATGAAACGTTTTACATCATGTACTCAATCTCATGTTGTTCATTAAGTTTATTTTTATTGTTGAATGCAGAAAAATATGTTACAATAATTTTGTTAACCAAACGTTTGCCGTTCTCCAGTAGTATTTTTTAAGGAAGTCAGTATACCAGCGACTGTTCACTTAACGGTCTTCAAAATATATTTTGCTTTTGACTTAAGAGTGAGTGAGTAATGACAGAATTGTTACTTTGGAGTGAACTATCCCTTTAAGGCCTGTTCTCAGCCAAATTTGGTGCGTTTTCACGTTGAATTTTCACGTTTAGAATTGAAAAACACTGTGTTTTTTTTTTTTTTTTTGCACGTCTCCAATTTGAGGTTTTGTCAGATTAAGATCATGGAGACCCTCTCCATCTATAGTTCAGCTAAGTAAATGCTAACACATTTAGAGTTAGATGCTCATATACAGCAAGATGCGTTCATTATTCCACCAATTCATCAAGCATTAAATCAACCCAAACCTGCTAATGTTAGTCAAAACAAATAAACAAACCAATAAATGGAAAACAACCCCCCAAAAAACTCAAGTTAAAATGTTTGTAATTGGAAATAAACAGATAACGGCATCACTTACAGCTACGTAGCTTTTTTGTACAGGGTGTTCTTTCTTATTATAGTGGACAGTTTGCTAAGCTCTTACTGAGTCATTAAGCGGCAGCATTAGCACATTAGCTTCCTGCGTCTGTTCAATCTGTAGCCCCTGGGTTACTGCCTCCCTGCTGCCTAACTGAAGATGCGTGTTGTCAATAAAACATGATGAGACGCTTGTCTGTAATGACAGCTCCACCACTAAATCGTTCTCATTACGTCTCATAAACTTTCCTCTCTGTTTAAATGGGTATTACATATACCATTTATCCTAGTTGTGATGCTAGTCTACTATATGTCATGTTGTTGTTTGGCAATGGAATAAATGTTAGCATGTCAGGAATGTTTAAAGATGACGGGCTTCAATAAACTGCAGACAAAAGGAAAGCTGTGAAACATAAAAAAGGAAAAAAGCAGCCTGAAACATTTATGATTCTTATGAAATTGAGTTTCGATGCATTTGATACAAATAATAATAATATGAAAAGTTAATATTTACCATGTATACTTGGTATATATTATAACATGTTCCATTTACAAGTGCCACTGTAATATGTGTGTTATACAATAGGGTTGTGATTTCATTTAAAAAAATTAATAAAGTTTTTTTTTTTAACTAATGTCATGGCTTTACAATTTGAAATCGAAACCTTTATAGCATTATAAACGTCTTTACTGTAATTTGATCAATTTAACGCATTCTTGCGTTAGTATTAATTTCTTAAAATGTTTGTACTGACCTCAAACCTTTGATATAGTATTGGTATATAGTATTATACACTCTCAATTAAAAGTACAAAAGTTGCCAATGGGGTGGTTCCTTTTCAAAAGGTATGTGTTTATACCTAAAGGATTCATTTTGGTACCTTAAAGGTATATATTAGTACTTAAAGTGTACGTATTTGAACTTAATAGGTACAAAAGTGTACCTTTTAAAAAGTTACCACCCCATTGAGAGCTTTTGTACCTTTATTTCTGAGAGTGTATAAGATCTGTGTATATATATTTTTTCTCTTTTTTTATGTTCTATGTTCTTTTCTTACTTTTTCACATTTATGTACTTACTTTTTGTAACTAGTAAGTATTACATATCCAGATAGCATGGGCTTAAACCTCAGGAATTTGGGACAGTATATTTGATGCTTTCTCTCGCTCAACATTTAATTCTGTTCTAGGTGTGTGTGAACATGTTTGAGCTAAAACCAGAGAACAGCCCCTCCCAGCAGTGCTTCTCCTTGACCGCCAGTACAAATTTCAACAAATATTTCCTGCATCATGGTTGACTTTGATGTTGCATATCTGAACCGCTGGCATGTTTCTATATATTGTCTCTCTGGGTCAAATTCAGAAGAGGCCACAAACTCCTCCTGCCTTCACCATTAAAAATCAAGAGCAGGGAGATTATGCTTTTGAATTTTCAGTGGTAGGCCAAGTCATGCGAGTCATTACATTCCAGATCCTGTTGCAATGTAAATCGCCACTGTGCTTTCAGTAGTTTCTGCTGATTCAGTTCCCACTCGATTGGTCTTCTTGGTTATTAGTTCTCACAGTCACTTTAACTTGTACAGCAGCTTATATTCGTTGCTTTGTTGGTTTATGAGCTTAGAAGAGATTTCGGTTTGGGATATTGATTTGTCACTGTAATTAGTCATGGATTTAGAGGTTTGCTGAGGTTTTTCTGACGTGTAGACATGCGTGATCAGCTCTTTTTCTTCGGCAAGCATTGATTTTTAGCATTTTGGGCAAGAAACTATGGTAAATTGCTTCGCTGTTAGACTAGCTTTGAAGACTCAAAGCACAGACTACACTGGTGCACAAACAAGTTTTACCCAGAAATATTACATTTCAGTAGTATTGAGTTAAATGTGACATTCTGAGATCTATTTCAAACATACTTTAATAATCTCTTGTTTTATTTACGACCTATAGAGTGTGTAGGTTTTCCTGTATAGCGACGGTCTAAGAATTGTCTTTGACCTTTTTAAACTTGCGCATTCGTGGTTGAATAAGCTTTAGTAATTGGAAAATGTAATAAATGATAAATAACAACATCCTTAATGATTACTATAATGACTATTATGGGAAAACATCTAATCTAGTTTCTAGACCATTTCTAGAGCCAAGACTATGAAGACATAAGACCTTGATAAAAGGCTCAATAGTATGCCCCTTTTTTCAGACAGAGGTTTGTGCACTAAATAAATATAATGTATTCGTGTGGTTAATATTTAATTTCACAGCATATTTATTTGGATACAGGCCCATGAGCTCGGTGAATACATTAGCTCTCTCCACTGCTATTATATTATGTAAGATATATAATGACCGCATAAATAAGTTATTTCTGCAGGCTCTGTTGGACAGACCAACTCCTGTTGAACTTATTGCTAATACAGAGTGAGTTCTCATTATTGGAGGTGATCTCATTGGTCAAATGCATTCATGTGAAACCACAAGGAGGTCTCTTCTTATGTCTGCTTCGATATGTGACCCCTCGGAGGGAGTCGCTGGCACGCTTAACGCTGTAGAACAGATGGACAGTTTACAGTTAAAGGGCACCGAAGACCCGCTCTAATGTCCCGCCGAGGACAGAGACAGATCCGGCTCCGCATGCATGGAAATGACCGGAGTTATGGCTCCTCTACAGTCAGAAATCTGTTGGTTTTAATTTCATCTAATGGCTATGCGTCTTGTTTTGTGACAGGATTGGCAAGTTTGGGCTCTTTGAGCTCTCAACTCTCAAATGATCCATTTAAGTAATGCCTGGCAAAAGAGTGTGAACCGTATAGTGGCGTTTTTTATTTATTTATTTATTTGCATGCGTTTGTGTCTGTGTTGAGTGGAATATAAGGAGTACAGGCTGATTGTTTCAATGAAACAATTTGATTCAATTTTCCACTCAATAAAATTAGCCATCAGGGCTCGGGCTCTCCAACCGTCCACAGTCCCTCATTTCCAGATTCTGCTCCTAATTGAACGAGTTTATGTACTTGTCTGCGAGAAATTGGAAAAATTCATCACCTGGAAAATGTGATATTTTTCTCCCTCCCGGCTGTGCACAGCTTGTTTTGTCCTCCCTCTTCCCCCTTCACTTTTACTTCATCAAAATGATGAGCCACTATGAAATTAATATAGTGACATTTGCATTCAAGTGTGTGCGTTCAGATTTCTTGGTGCAAATATTTTATTCTTAACTTACAGAATTGGCGTATTAATTTCATGATGCTGGTAGTTAAAGATATCTATTCAATTTGCGAGCTGTCTGATTCGTTAAAGAAATTAACCAATTACATTCAATTGATTTTCATGACTGTTGATGTAAGTGTATAAGATATTATCATATATTATCATGTAATTTACTTACATAGGCCTCGGTGCTTTCACTGCCTATAAGATAACATTTATTTAGTTGGTTATTTATTGGTTATAGTTTTCTAAACTCAAATAATTCACATTCCTGCACATTCTGTAGATGATGTAAAATCTATTTATTATAAGTTTAAGTGTATTACTTTTAGATTTATAGGAAGTCATTTTGACGTTGGCCATATTTACAGAAGATCAGATGTTCCTGAATCATCTCAAATCATGCTGGAGGATGATGACTAGGTTTTATACAAACTTGTGGAGTTCATGCAGCTCTATATATATAATTGATAATACATATATGCACACACCCTATGAAACTCTTACTACATATTTGACAGCTGTACTTCATGTAAAAAGAATTTAACGCACAATTACAAAATTATTTCTAAGACTACAATACAACTTGCAATACATACCCCATTATTTTTCATACAGCCAAATTAATTCTAATAGTGCAGCAGTGTGATGTAAAATTTGTGACAAAATTTTTTAAAACTACGTAAAACAACCCCCAACCCCCCCCATAATTTTTAGTAATTGTGTGTTAAATACTTGTACACGAAGTACAGCTATGAAATCTGAGATTTCACGTCAGATATATAGTAATAGGTTCGAGTTTCCTAGGGTATATAGATTAGATTGTGTAGATTGTATGTGCATGGAAGTCAACTGTTTGAGAGAAAGTGAAAGAGTGTGCCTATCCATGAAAGTTGACTCTGTAGGAATGAGAGAGAGAGAAAGAGAGAGAGAGAGGGATAAAAGAGAGGATTGTGAGATAGATGGAAGAGAAAATGCTGTACGATCTGCCATCTGTGTTCAGGGTTCCTCTCCTGTGCCCCATATGGCCAGGAGAGATGAGCTACAACACACACACTCTCTCTCGTATGCACAGATGCACATGCTCACACACATTTATGGCACGTCTTAAAACTTAATTATCCAGCCTTTTTGCTCCAAGTTAGGGAAGCGATGCTTCTTTTTGTAGCAATTGAAAAGATTTCATAATAATGATGATGATGGCTTTGATGACATCACTGTAGTTGAAGCTACTTTGAAACTGTTTTTGGTTCCCAGTGAATATACACACTATTACCTTTCTGAGCAGATCGGTTGTTTATGACAAAAAATGTATTGTTTTCATACAAGTTAATTTGAACGATTCATCTGAATGAACCGATTCACTAAATTGAATCAGAATCCCCAATACTTCATCTCAGGGCAAAACAAAATTAATCAATGTTGCTTTTTGTTGTTGTTCTACACTCCTTATAATTAGGGTCTGCAGTTACAGTAAGTTGCATAAACAGTAGTTTTGTTAGTAGCATCATTCATTTTAGTTATTCTCATTAATGGTTTTATTCTCGCACAAGCCTTTTAAATATATTTATTTTAAATGCCATTTTTTTTTTTTCTAATCGATGAACATCCGTCCACATGCTTATGTCTTCATACACACGTATTGCGTCCTATTTTTTTTTCCCCTCTTTTTCTCACACACCAGCACACACGCGCACTTCTGAGTAAGTGTTATATATTATACTTTGTAGTGATGGACAAGCTCCTCGCAGGCTGCCAAAATGAAATGAGCACAATTACCAGGGGCGACAGAGCCTGGCCACATTAGGCTGACCAATCGAGCAGAAACTCAAATGAGCAACACACACACACATAGACAAAAGACTCCACACAAAAACCTTTGCTAAGATGAGCCACGATAATACATTGAAATCAGTGTAAACTTCATATGCCATGAAATTGAATGTCTACTTTCAGAAGCGTCATGCCCTTTAAAACTGAGGGGGGCATGTGCTCCTGAAGACGTTTGAGGTACGGAGGGGTTTAATGCCAAAACAAAAAAAAAGTATCTTTTATAATTAAGTTGCATAATTATTGTAGCTAAAACTGTCGTTATGTTTCTGTTGCAATTTGAGCAGGCAGAAAGATGCATGTAAAATCTAAATAAGTATAGATTGTAGCTATTTATATACAGATTATATTTCAATTTATCTGTCTGTGTAATTATATTCCAGCTAACAATTTTTAGCTGAACTATTCGTTCTTGGTTAGCCAGGACTATTCCCAGAACATTAGCGCTTTTGTTTGTGAAACGTCCCCAGAACGTTATTCTAATGTTCACTTAACTTTTTTTAATTTTAGTCATCTATATAGTCATCTATAGTCATTTTAGTTTCTATATTATGTTTAGCAAGGTTGCATTTATTTGGTCACAAATACAGTAAAAATTGGGGAATTATTGCAAATTTAGATACTTTCTTTATGAGATGCAAAGCTGAATTTTCAGCGTCATTACTCCGGTCTTCTGTGTCACCTGATCAATCATTCAGAAATCACTCTGATATGCTGATTTGCTGCTCAAGGAACATTTATTAATGTTAAAAGCAGTTGTGCTGCTTAATAGTTTTTGTGGAAACCCTGATAAACTTGTGTCCTTTTGAGTAAAAAAAAAATTCAAAACGATAGCATTTATTTGAAATGGAAGTCCTTTGTTACATTATGAAAGTCTTATCTGTCACTGCTCATCTAAATAAAAGTATTAAGTCACTTCAAAGAAGGACTTTCCTGTGTTACGACATTCACCTCTTCATGTTTACAATCTGTTCTGCTCAGTTGTGTTGTTCCATAACTCTGTTTCAGATGATGAGTAGATCCGGCAAGCTTTTGACCGAGGTGAAGGAGACAGAGCTCGGCTCGATCAGGAAGACGTCGTGGCTAAACCCCCCGCCGAGCCTCCCCAGCCTGCCCACAGCCGATCAATACAACTGCAGTGGGAGATACAGGTCAGCCAATGCACTTCCAGTAAGAGTGGACTGATGAAATAGTTGGGTTAGAAGGTCTTAACTTGCATCTCAGGGTTCTTCTAGTAAAACGGCCCATTCAGCAGATAGTCAAGATACGCTATGTGTAGCTTTATTAGTATATATATGTAAATAGGACAGTATAGCTATTAAACACGTTTCATTACCAGCTTGTGATGAAGAAAGCAAACAGATCGGTTGAAAATATATCGACCATTTATGGTATTTGCAGGATTTTTCTTTACACGTTCTAATGAAGGATTTTTAATTATTATTGTAATTTTGTTTAATGAACAAGATGACGTCAAATCGAGTTAGATGTAGTGAAGACACACAAACCCTTTCCATTCAGCAAATCTGACTGAATCCACGTGATTGCATGATTAACAGTCTGCAATCTGAGGTTTAGGCTCCGTTTTGTGTTAGATTAATTACCATTTGGATGTAATTGTGGATGCTAATGCATCTTAGCTGTGTGACCTTCAGCCGTGACCTTCAGCGAGAACTATGTGCATCTACATTGTCCTGTTGCTAAGTTCGTGCGAATTCACTTCAAGGAAATGATCTTGAAGAGACGTTTGTAGTTTTATTCTGGGCATCCAGATCTCTTTAGATGGTCGAACCGAGATGAATTACTCTTTCCATCCATTCAAATCCTGGGCAGGGGGCACGTAATGTTTTTCTTTTAATCAGAAAGACTGTAGTTATATATATTAAAGAAAACTCCAAATCGGCCCCGTTCATCAGATTTGTATTGACATTATTTATTGATATTCATTACTAAATGTACAGGAGGCAGGATTTAGAGCGCTAGATTTTGGACAAAAGCCACAGCGTCGGTTCCGCTTCGCTTCGTTTGGATTTGGCTCCGAGTCTCTCCAGACAACGCTCGAGTCTTAACTGCCATTTTCCTTAATAGTGCTGAAGTTATGCTGCTCACGGCCGCCCATATCTCACGCTCGCGCTCATATCTCCTGTCCTCCTCATCTGCGCACACTGGTACAGAGGCGGATAGAAATGCTTAATTATTAATTGGCTTGTTGTGTTTGTGCCGGGAGGCAATAAATAACGTTCTCGTCTAATGAATAATGGGGTTGGTTCGGGGGCCCCGGCTCAACCGCGGATCCCCACGGTGAGCCATTAACGTTTTACAGTGTCTCCAGCGCTCGGAGGAAGCCGCTTTCCTGCCAGCCCATTACCCGAGCACCAGGGAGGCGGGCGACTGGACCCACTCCGGGGCAGCGCAGCCGACCCCAGCGGCCCGAGAGGACAAGTGCAGCCGCAGGGTTCGGCCATGGGCCGCTGGAGGGGAACAGAGCGGGTGACTAGTCAAAAAAGTTTTATGGCAAAGTTTGCGATTAGCAGTAAGAGCAGCTCACGCAGAGCCTAAGGGGTCGAAGGTCTGTTAGCTTTGAGTTGATCAGCATAAGAAATGGATTATTAATACAGAGGTGTTTGTGAATGTATAGGTCACCTGGTTATTGAAGTGTTATTGAAGTTATGTAAAAAAAAAAAAGAAAATTGGAGGAGTTAATCAAGGACGGCTTAAATTAAGTGAACTGCTAGAAAAAAATTTGTTGAGAAAACATGCATGCTGAGAAAACGTATTGTGTTGGTTGAAAGCATTGCATAACCATATATATATATATATATATATAACAGCAACAGCTTCTTCTTTGTAGCTTCTCACTTCATCAGTGCCGTGTGTTTAGTCCACGGTGTAGTCCAAGTAAAATAGTTCAGTTTTGAGTTCAGTTTCATTTATTACTTCCGTGGCAGGATTTCGTTTTTCGGTATAATTGATTGTACTTGGGTAGTTACATCATTCAAGTTTTATTTGCTAATTATTTAATAATTATCGTTTAATTCCAAAAATATATTACATTATTTTGCTATTTAAATATTAATTTTAAGAATATGATAATGGCAATAGTAATCATTATAATAAATTACAAGCACTTTGCTGCCTGCAGTGGAAGAGGTTTCTGCAGCGTGGAAATTGTGTCTGTGTGTGTGTGTCTGTGTGTGTGTGTGTGTGTGTGTGTGTGTGTGTGTGTGTGTGTGTGTGTGTGTGTGTGTGTGTGTGTGTGTGTGTGTGTGTGTGTGTGTGTGTGTGTGTGTGTGTGTGTGTGTGTGTGTGTGTGTGTGTGTGTGTGTGTGTGTGTGTGTGTGTGTGTGTGTGTGTGTGTGTGTGTGTGTGTGTGTGTGTGTGTGTGTGTGTGTGTGTGTGTGTGTGTGTGTGTGTGTGTGTGTGTGTGTGTGTGTGTGTGTGTGTGTCTGTGTGTGTGTGTGTGTGTATGTGTGTGTGTCTGTGTGTGTGTGTGTGTGTGTGTGTGTATGTGTGTGTGTGTGTGTGTGTGTATGTGTGTGTGTGTGTGTGTGTGTGTGTGTGTGTGTGTGTGTGTGTGTGTGTCTGTGTGTGTGTGTGTGTCTGTGTGTGTGTGTAGTTCTGACACATCTGCTCACCCAAACACCCACGCATGCTTGCTTAGATCTTACATTCTCACATCTTCTTACATATCTCTGTCTGTACACACACACACACACACACACACACACACACACAGCTTGTCTCCATGTCAGTTGATCCGTTCTGAGAGGTCATTTTTCAATAGGAGAGGCAGACAGGTCTGTGCAGGGATCAGATTGATTTGTCCCCAAACTTCACAGCACTGCAGCAGGAAACCTCACAAATCAACACTGTCATGCCTCCCGCTGAAGCCCCACATTCAGTCTGTGTGTTTTTGTGTTTGTATGTGAGTGCCTGAGAAGGTACAAGAGAGAAAGGTCAAGAAATAGAAAGCATATGTGTGTTCAGCGGTGCTCCTGTGGAAGCACGAAACATCTGACCTTTTGCGATGAATTTGTTTTTTGAACCTTTTGATGTCCTCTATTTCCAAGTTTAAATTTCAAGTCAGACTTTACAGATGTTCTGTATGAATATAGTGACGTATGTTTGTGCCTCTGTGTCTTTTCTACATGTGTGTATTTCATGTGTGTGACGGTGTTCCTCTCAGAGGTGTGAAGGAGATGTTGAGGCGCAGCGCAGACTAGGAACTGCGTGCCTTCATCAGTATGCATGCTGCGAACCAATAGGCCCGCAGGGGGAAGAGTTAGTGTGCGACACGCATGGCTTCCCTGCTTTAATTTCCCTCCATTTGAGAACATTAGCCCTGACAAAGGCAGAGAGGTACAGAGGGACCACTGAACAAACAGAGCAGAGGGAGAGAGAGCGAGCGAGAGAGGCAGTATGCCTGACAGAAAGATGGGCAGAATAGATGGAGAAAAGAGGAGAATATGAGAAATCTGAAACTAGATTTTCCCAACATCAGCTTGTGAATGTAATACAGCCTTTACTGCGAAGAATCGAGGCTGTGTGGCTGTGCAGTGATGGTGGAGTAACGGATGGTAATACTGTGGTAACTTGAAAGATGCCATGGTATTTACTTGATATCCCAGAGTGCCTCCAAAAATACTATTGTACCGTTCAAAACCATAGTGCTGTTTTTGATGTGATGTGCTTATATGCATGGTATGGTATTTACATTGCACTTTTTTTTTCTTTAGGCATATAGTAGCCACAGTATTTAAAAAAAACATAGTATTTTTTCTGTTGATGAGTTGCTTTCATTTTGTTCTGTCCATAGTGCTCAGTGCACATTATTATTTTATTTAGCACAATTTGCATTAAAGCTATGCATTATCATTTTGTGTAGGATAAGATATTAAATTGTGCACAGTATTACAAATACTGAATGCTATAAACTAACAATTAATATTATAACATAGTATTTTTTAGTAATTTAACAGTTTTTTTGTTGTTTTCCCCCCATAATTTAGGTAAATCTTTTTAAGGTGATGATTATCTAAATCTTAGTTATCTAAATCTAGTTTAATTAAACATACAGTATTTCTAAATATTGAGTAATTATATTTTATATTCAATAAATATTCAGTTTCATATATAAATTACAGCACTCCAAAAATAGTAAAATTTGTATTTTAATTATATCTGTAATGTTTAATTTTCTGTTATTAACTAATATCAGATTTTTAATTTATTTTCTTTATACACACACACACACACACACACACACACACACACACACACACATATATATATATATATATATATATATATATATATATATATATATATATATATATATATATATTAATGTAGTAGTACTGTTTTAATTCCTACAATAATCCAAAACAATTTAATATCAATTCAGTTATATGTTATGAGCTGATATTTGCAGGTTTATTTTGAGTTTGTGTAATATTTAATGAATATCCTAAACTGGCTTATGCAAATGAGTATATTAAAATATAACATAATATAACATAATACAAAAATATGAATCAAAATAAATAAAGACAAATAATGGAGAGCGTCCTTTGTTTTTTATATATTAAGCCTTTCAAAATATGTGTCATGCTGTCAGACGTCTTTCAGGAATTGTAAAATCTGCAATCTTGTAACAAAAGAGTATGCACAGAAGCCTTGTCAGTTTATAATCTTGAGCTGTGTGAGCGTCATGTGTTGTGATTCCTGAGTGAAAAATGTCAAAGTCCTGTGAAGAGGAAGATCAAGATTCATCGGTGGCCCCTTGAAGTATCTGATTTGTGTGCCGTCCCTGATTGTGTTGGAAGAATGAAGGCTCCTAACAGAGATCAGACGCTGTCAGCGGTGTTCATCATGCCTGTGTCTGATGCGCCGCCAGTTTCTGAGGATCGGTTGTGTGTGTGTGTGTCTGTGTGTTACTGAGAGGGGAATCACCAAGTGAAAGACCAAGAGGGAAATGTGGCTGTCTCCTCCGTGCAGATGGTGCAAAAGAGTCTGGTGTTGAACAATGAGTCGCTCAAGCAAACCGTTGACGGTTTATACAGAGCCTCGCGCACACGAGACTCTGTGGCTCTGTGTAGTTGTGCAATGGCTGAGTGCAAATGTTATTTGAGATGCTGCGTCTGCGTGAGCGAGCTGATTCTTGTATGTTTTGTGCCACCTTTTAAATCTCTGCGTATTCCAAATACAACAGTTTGCCCCCTGGTGGTGATTAAAACATCTCCGTTTGTTTCTATTTGTGCTTTTAGTAGTGGAGTATTGAAGAGCAAAAGTATGCAATGAATTATGGGATTAAGTTTTAGGATTAATGAATAATGGTTAACTAGATATCCATATTATAAGGGTGCCAAAGGGTTGTACATAATACATAATATTCATATATAATATCAGTTATATAAATATATGAATAGGTATATGGAAATACATGGAATTACATTCAAAATATTTTCTATATTTATGCACGTGTGTATGTTCACATATACATAAAATATAAACACAAACATTTATTTTTGATGCAACTGTAATGAATATATGCATACATGCACACAAACACACACACATATTTATGCAACAAATAAATATTTTTCATGTCTAATACTATATTGTAATTATGAAATGTTTATATATGTAGTATGAAAAATTTTGATTATACATTTGTCATCTTATAATTCCAGTAATATAAATGAATTGCCAGTGATAGTATAGTAATTGTTCCTCACAGTTTTGATCTTCTGGTTTATCTCAAAGCAGTGCAGCAGGTGTGTCGCTGCCGTGGGAGTGAGTTTCGGGCCTCCTGCCTGCAGCAAAATTACACTTTAACTTCTGCAGGTGGTGTGTGGAGATTTAGATGTGGTCAAGGTGAAGCCTTCTGACCAAGCAGAGGAGCTCTGATCTCACAGCGTTTCTTTCATCTGTTCCTCCACCTGCAGCGGTCAATCTTCTCTTCTCAGGCCGATCTGTTCTTCCCTCAGGACAGGGTTCAGCCCGCTGTAGGGTGACTTGTTCAGCACTGACTTCAAAGCTGCAGGTAGATTTGGACGAGGTCAAAGAACGAGTAAAACAGCCCAACAGGTCTTTTCAACAGATCAACAGCTTTTGTTGTGTTTTCCAGCATGACTTCAAATGGTGTCACCACCAGCAGATTCTCTTCGGTCTACCAGCTTAATTAAAACCTCTTCACCAGGTGGTCTTTTAGGCAGAGAAGAAAACTGGATATAATAAAAAAATGTAGTGTTTTAGTTGGAGAAACCTCAGAGAGAGGAGGTTAGCATGCGCTGAAAAACAAAAGCCAACTTTTGAGAAGTTCCACTAAAAAGTAGCCTGAACAAAGAATTTTAGTAGTTTAATTTTTGTACGTGAATCAAGCAAAAAATCTTAAAACTGTGTTTTTTTAAGCTAGAATTTTTCATACATATTTTTTTTATATACATATGTACTTACATAAAACCATTATTATTAATAATAATAATTAATCATTTATGTAATTATTTATTTTACTAGTTATTTGATTATTTTAAGGGACAGATGAAATTATTTATCTAGATCTAAAATAGTTCTACTTTGTAAAATAAAACCTAATTGAAATGGAGTTAGATGGAAAAACATATTTAAATTTAAAAAAATTGCCATGACAACTAATATTAAAACAAAGTACTAATATTAAAACAAAAATTTATTTGTAAACTAAAAATATAAGATTTAAAATATTAATATATATATATATATATATATATATATATATATATATATATATATATATATATATATATATATATAACATTAATTTCTTTTCCTGTCGTTGTAATTCAACTTCCTGTGAGATGTAGCCAGTGCAAATCAAATTCCTCAAGCGCCTCACCATAAGTTGAACGAGAGCAAATGAAAAATTATGAATGATCATAAACAGCGAGGATGAGAACAAGGAAGCGTTGATGAAGACGGACAGAAGCTTCTTTACACAAATGATTGTTTACTAACAGCAGAGTCCTAGTCAACAGAGAGAGCCAGAGTTCATGTTTTCAGTCAGCCATCTTTCCTCACATGCCAGGACTCCTGAAACAAAGTGGCAGCTCTCCCGTTTCCCCCGCGTTCATCTTTCATCGGCCCTTCAGGAATGTGAGCTTTGGCCTCAGGTGTTTGTGGGACGGGTCTCGTCCCGGGCGGAGACAGAAGGTCTATCCGTTAGCGCCTCGTCCTGGCGGGGCCTCCGTCGCACCTTGTTCTCCCGCCCCCTACAAATCACTGAGTAAACCGCCAATCATTCATCAAAGGGGTCGTTATTGTCCCGATGACAATCAGACAATCCCCCGTGAACCGCACCTCTACCCCTTCGCTGTTGTAGAGCGGGATGAATTGAGAGGGGCGAGATAACACGAGAGAGATGGACACGGGACAGAGATGGCAGGATAAGAGCAGAGGAGAACACGTACCACACAGGGTCCGTCTTAGATTTATGAAACCATGACAAGTGAAGACGTCTTTACTCTGGATAGCACCTGTTAAATCTGTTTTATCTGACCATTTATGTTGGGGAAAAAAGAGGTGTGGAGATGGGCACTGATAACTGCAAATAAAGAGGTCATTCAGGGAAGAGACAAACAAAAGCAATACTTTTTTTATTGGACTAGAAAATAAACCTAAAGGGAGGGGCTTAATGAGCCCCTCTGGCTCCTGATTGGATGATAGAGAAGGCAGGGAATACTAATGAGGTACATGAAGTAGAGAATTCCCCTCTCCTATAATAACGGCTAACCCAAAATTAAAAATCTGTCATTTAAACAGAAAACCTTTGCGAATTTCTGTCTTTTGTGGAGGAGAGAGAGATGTTTTGCACAAAATATATCTTTGCGCGTTTTTGCACACATAATGGAAGTCAACAGAATTAAGAACAAGTCACTATATTATATAACATTATATTAAATAAAGAATAAAAATAATTGTAAAATAAGTAAATGTTTCTGCCTGCTTTGTGTGTGTGTATACGTGTAATAGATACAAATATAAACCTAAAGTGGGTTATGGAGAAGAGCCCTGCACGGGCCCTTAAATTTAGACCCGAGATGCTCAGGCCTGTTAAAATAGTTCAGTTTTGAGTGTAAATGATCATATTTTGTTTACTTTTTTAAGTTAATTTAGAAACATTTTGGAGCATTTTTTTGTTTGTTTTTGTTTGTTACGACCAAGCAGCCAGATAAACTATGATTGATCAAATTAACCTTCTCAAATCATCATGACTTGCCTTATAAAAACTAAAGATAAGCTAAAACAGTTCAAGCATATAACAATGTTTAAAATTTAAACATGCGCTATAAGACTGAATGTGTGATATGAAGGTTTGTGCAGAGAGTGGACTAAAGCGCACTCAGTAGGACATGGAGGCGCCAGCGCTATCACTTGCATTTTATAGCCTTCGCCGTCATTTTCTCTGATAAGAGTGACACATCAGTCCGAACCGTAAAGGGTCTACTTTTATTTGTGTGCACTGATATTATCAACAAAACATGATTTTTATACAATAAAGCAAGCGCTTTCTGCCTTCTCATGATAAATATATCTATAGAAAACTTGAAATTACAGCTGAACGAAAATAAAAACGAACGAAAAGAAATAAAATAAAAAAACAAAAACTCTTTCATTATAATAATAATTCATAAAAATTACTTCTCTCTAAAGGCACGTCTATGAGGAGATGGAGGGTCAGGAAATGTATCTTTGTGACACAGACACAGAAAACGCTTGTTTATTAGTAAATAATTGAAATCTTTGTATTTTCCCCCGACACATTCATGGTTATTATTTTTGTTGGGCTTTGCGGCAAGATGTGCTGAACACAGAACTCCTCATCTGCTGACGGCAGCTCTCTGCTGCTATGTTGCTTTCAGTCGCAGAGCACACTCTCGTGGTGTTTTCTCCAGCGCCGCACGGCAATTACTTGATCACTAGTTGATGGATGTCTAGAATATAAAAATGAAGAGAAGCCTAAAACAGGCCAGAGTCTGAACTGGGATGTGAAAATTGATCTGAGGCCCGGCACGAGGGGAGTTATAAAAGTCTGGGCCCGTCCGGCCCGGGTTAAAATGCAATGCTCCATTATGGAGGGATAGAAAGACAAAAGGAGGCCGAGTGCGACTGAATGAGGGATCGTAGAGACTGATGAATGAGTGGGATCAAGGATGTGCTCTGGTTTACCTGAACTGTGTGCAGGGTCACGCAGAGGCCGAATCAAATGAGTGATGAAGCACATTACATTTGATCTGAAGAAACGAAACAAGGAGTGGAAAAAAGCTAATTATACAGGAGAAGAAAAAGAAAAGAGTCTACAAACACGCTCTACACACACTACAACAAACACGCTCTAGACACACCGTAACAAACACACTCTACACACACCGTAACAAACACACTCTACACACACCACAACAAACACGCTCTACACACACCGCAACAACAAACATGTTCTACACACACCGCAACAACAAATACGCTCTACACACACCGTAACAAACAAACACGCTCTACACACACCACAACAAACAAATACGCTCTACACACACCACGACAAACACACTATACACACACTGTAACAAACACACTCTACACACACCACAACAACAAACACGCTCTACACACACCACAACAACAAATACGCTCTACACACACCACAACAAACACACTCTACACACACCGTAACAAACACACTCTACACACACCGTAACAACAAACACGCTCTACACACACCGCAACAACAAATACGCTCTACACACACCACAACAAACATGCTCTACACACACCACAACAAACAAACGCGCTCTACACACAACACAACAACAAACACGCTCTACACACACCGCAACAACAAATACGCTCTACACACACCGTAACAAACAAACACGCTCTACACACACCACAACAAACAAACACGCTCTACACACACCACAACAACAAACACGCTCTACACACACAGTAACAACAAATACGCTCTACACACACCGTAACAAACAAACACGCTCTACACACACCACAACAAACACGCTCTTCACACACCGCAACAACAAACACACTCTACACACACCGTAACAAACAAACACGCTCTACACACACCACAACAAACACGCTCTACACACACCGCAACAATAAACACGCTCTACACACACCACAACAAACAAACACGCTCTACACACACCACAACAAACAAACCCGCTCTACACACACCGCAACAACAAACACGCTCTACACACACCGTAACAAACAAACACGCTCTACACACACCGCAAAAACAAACACGCTCTACACACACCGTAACAAACAAACACGCTCTACACACACCACAACAAACAAACATGCTCTACACACACCTCAACAACGAACACGCTCTACACACACCGCAACAAACAAATACGCTCTACACACACGTAACAAACAAACACGCTCTACACACACCACAACAACAAATACGCTCTACACACACCGTAACAAACAAATACACCACAACAAACACGCTCTACACACACGCGCAACAACAAACACGTTCTACACACACGCAACAACAACAAACACGCTCTACACATACCGCAACAACAAACACGCTCTACACACACCGTAACAAACAAATACACCACAACAAACACGCTCTACACACACCGCAACAACAAACACGTTCTACACACACCGCAACAACAAACACGCTCTACACATACCGCAACAACAAACACGCTCTACACACACCGCAACAACAAATATCGCTCTACACACACCATAACAAACAAATACGCTCTACACACACCGTAACAAACAAACACGCTCTACACACACCACAACAACAAATACGCTCTACACACACCGTAACAAACAAATACACCACAACAAACACGCTCTACACACACACGCAACAACAAACCACGTTCTACACACACCGCAACAACAAACACGCTCTACACATACCGCAACAACAAACACGCTCTACACACACCGTAACAAACAAATACACCACAACAAACACGCTCTACACACACCGCAACAACAAACACGTTCTACACACACCGCAACAACAAACACGCTCTACACACACCGCAACAACAAATACGCTCTACACACACCATAACAAACAAACACGCTCTACACACACCACAACAAACAAACACGCTCTACACACACCACAACAACAAACACGCTCTACACACACCGTAACAAACAAACACACTCTACACACACCACAACAAACAAACATGCTCTACACACACCACAACAAAAAAACACGCTCTACACACACCGCAACAACAAATACGCTCTGCACACACCGTAACAAACAAACACGCTCTACACACACCACAACAAACAAACACTCTCTACACACACCACAACAAACAAACACGCTCTACACACACCGCAACAAACAAATACGCTCTACACACTCCGTAACAAACAAACACGCTCTACACACACCACAACAAACAAACACTCTCTACACACACCACAACAAACAAACACGCTCTACACACACCGCAACAAACAAATACGCTCTACACACACCGTAACAAACAAACACGCTCTACATACACCACAACAACAAATACGCTCTACACACACCGTAACAAACAAATACACCACAACAAACACGCTCTACACACACCTCAACAACAAACACGTTCTACACACACCGCAACAACAAACACGCTCTACACATACCGCAACAACAAACACGCTCTACACACACCGCAACAACAAACACGCTCTACACACACCGAAACAACAAACACGCTCTACACACACCGTAACAAACAAACACGCTCTACACACACCGTAACAAACAAACACGCTCTACACACACCGCAACAACAAATACGCTCTACACACACCGTAACAAACAAATATGCTCTACACACACTGTAACAAACAAACACGCTCTACACACACCACAACAAACACGCTCTACACACACCACAACAAACACGCTCTACACACACCGCAACAACAAACACATTCTACACACACCTCAACAACAAACACTCTCTACACACACCTCAACAACAAATATGCTCTACACACACCGTAACAAACAAATATGCTCTACACACACACGTAGTCGCAACAAACACGCGCTGTAACAAACAAACACGCTCTACACACACCACAACAAACACGCTCTACACACACCACAACAAACACGCTCTACACACACCGCAACAACAAACACGTTCTACACACACCGCAACAACAAACACGCTCTACACACACCGCAACAACAAACACGCTCTACACACACCGTAACAAACAAACACGCTCTACACACACACAACAACAAACACGCTCTACACACACCGTAACAAACAAACACGCTCTACACACACCGCAACAACAAACACGCTCTACACACACCACAACAAACACGCTCTACACACACAGTAACAAACAAACACGCTCTACACACACCACAACAAACACGCTCTACACACACCACAACAAACACACTCTACATACACCGTAACAAACAAACATGCTCTACACACACCGTAACAAACAAACACGCTCTACACACACCGTAACAAACAAACACGCTCTACACACACCACAACAAACATGCTCTACACACACCACAACAAACACGCTCTACATACACCGTAACAAACAAACACACTCTACACACACAGCAACAACAAACACGCTCTACACACGCAACAACAAACACGCTCTACACACACCACAACAAACACGCTCTACACACACCATAACAACAAACACGTTCTACACACACAGTAACAAACAAACACGCTCTACACACACCGTAACAAACAAACACGCTCTACACACACAGCAACAAACAAACACGCTCTACACACACCACAACAAACAAACACGCTCTACACACACCACAACAAACAAACACGCTTTACACACACCACAATAAACATTGCCACAAACTTAGTGTCAGAAAAACAGGAGAATCAAAATGATCTAGGAACATGAAGACAGATGAACGCAATAATGAAGGCTTTAAAAATTTGTGTACTCTGTCACAGTGGTGCGTCGTGGGTAAATATATCCCATAACTCACACTGCGTCACCGCTGCACCGTTTAAGCGTTCATGTGTATAATTATTTTGGAGTATGTCTCCATTTTCTTTCTTTCGCTTCAAATCAATTTTTATGGCAGCTGATTTTATGGCCGTCATCAGGGTGGTGGAGAGTCTGCTGCGGGCGTAAAACAGCAGAGAGGAGCCAGAGAAACATTAGCGCCCTCGTTGAGTAGATCCGCATGTTTGTGTTTGTGTGAGAGGAGAGCTGAGGATCCTGTCCTAGGTGACCTTTGACCTGCACTGCCATCGCTCTGCACGGTTATTGTTTGACTCTCACTGATGGCATGTTACACCATGCTTTGAGATAAACAAGAGGACGAGTTCTGTCTCTGTCTGATTAAGCTTCGGAGAGACTGCTTCTCAAACCCAGAGTTGATGTGAAATAACGACATACACAAAATCATTTTCCATGCAGGAAATCAAGCCTTGGGTTTGGAAAACTCCTCACTGTGAACTAGAAGAGCGTTTAGAATTTGTGATAACGTAACTTCTGTTATCATGCAGCACTACTACTTATATTTAGGTTTATGAATTTGAACATGAAGTGGACATTTTTCTTGTAAGCATAATATATGGCAATGGTTATTATGTGTATTATATTATTATTATTATTATTATGCATTAATTCACAACATTTTTATATTTGTATTTCAAATAATATATATTCTGAATTATATTTTTTTAAATGATTCTTAATAAACGCATCTTGTTTTACTGATTTTTAACAAACCTCTAAACACACATATATTATCTTATATATGTATCTGTTATATATGTATTTTTATTATATCATATATTAAAAATAATATATATCCTGAATTAAATTAAAATAAATACATTTTACATATAATTCATAAAAACTATATCCTTTGAAAATGAGCCTTAATGAATGTGTTTGTTTTAAGGATTTTGAACAAACCTCTAAATGCCATTTTTGTAATTACCATAATTGTAATAATATCTATAAAGTTTATGTTTGAATAAGGAAGAACAAAAACAAAGGATTTAATATCATAGCATATATCATATAATGTAGTCCTCAGTAATGCTTATTTATCTAAATATTAGTAGATAAGCATTATTTAAAACAGGTCAAACATAAAACAAAACACACACACACATTATTGCTATTATTTTTATTTATTTATGCATTTATATATTTTGACATTCCAGAACATGTTAGCGATCTCCTGGTAGTCACTCACAACGCTAGACTTTTTCATGGGCAACTGACATTTTCTTCACACATTATGTACATGTCTAGTTAACAAAGCTTCTTTTCTTTTTTTTCTTCCTGATGCTGCGCTCATTTCCTGCTCTTTATCACGAGATGCCGCTCAGCGATGGCAGGATTAGTGCTGTCCAAACACAGCACGCTCCTCTTGAAAGAGGCCCGAGCCCAGGGCAAGGCCTGCGTCTGCTCAAAGCCGCTCCGTCTGAAGCAGAATTAATGGCAGCAAACATTAACACCTGCACTTCTGTAAATATTAGCATCTCCTGCTCTCTGTCTGTAAATTCTGTGCGTGATCTCTGTCACCTCTGGAAGTGGATGAGGACATAATCTCAGACGGACGTAACGGCTTTGTGGAGATCAAAGCGGCGAACGGGATGTGTTTTGTTCCGACACGAGAACCCTAAAACAAAGCTTCTTCACTGCGGTACATCATCATCCTCCCAACGCAACAAACCTGTCTTAAATGTCACTTTTATTCTTTGTTTCTAGTTGCTTCTTTTGCCAGAGATGATCTGATGGCCTTTATTTCCACCGGGTGAAATAGATCTCTGGTGGATTGTTGAGGAGGAGATGGAGTCTAATTGTTTCTATCAGTCTTTCTTCGTTGGCGGGTTTCAGGCTCTGGCTGCGTCCCAGATGTCATTTAGTATCTGCTCGCTTTCACAGCGTTCACTCAAAAGCTGAAAGTGGAGCATCATTCATTCTGCTCTGAAGTCTAACTTTTTATTCTAATGAAATCAGTTATGAGAGGCGCTTTAAAAGCAACAAATTGTTGACCCGGTACTTGTCGGAAAGCACGACTCTTTTACGATCTCTGTCTCAGGACGCCGTTCATTTCTCCTGATGGGTTTTATGCACTCGAACGCTGTCAGTACAGTAGTTATACTCAGGCCTGATAGAGCGTTGCGCCACCTGCTGTCCTCATCCAGAGTCACTGGCTTATTCTCAGACTCGTCGGCCTGTAGAAACCTTCGAGAACGTTAACGTGATAAACTCATCTTGGCTCTTGTGTAATAAATAACATTGTGTTATATAGTATAACTGCATGCATTTGTTTATCATGATTTTAACAGGTGATCTTTAGATCGCACACACTGCTTTTGAATAGATTTCAATAACAATAAAAAATATTACATTATTATTCATATTTTTATTTATACATTAATTTTTTTTTTATTAAATTCCAGCACCAGAGTTCGGAGGGGAAGTTGGTATGCTGGGATAATATTGAGGATTGTATTATTTTTTTTTATTTTTCAAAATCTTTTACTTAAAAAATGATGTTAATATTCATTTTATTTTATTTTTATTTTTTATCTTATTTTGTGTGTGTTTGTGTTTTGTTTTGCGTGCCTAGGTTTCATTTATGATGATAAGGAAACTTTGACATTACACAGAACCAATGTGCAATTGAATGGGCAGCTTTTTCTTGAAGGTCTCTGAATGACATTTCAGACGCTTAAATTTTTTTGTATATATGCGTATTTTGAGTGACAACATTTAAAGTACATTTTATAGAATTTTAGATAAATACTTATTTTAAATGCACGTCTGAATAACAGAGAGAAAAAAACACTAAAATATTTGAAATTGTAAAACATTTTTAAAAAGCATATAACTCATAATTCCATTAATTACATCGTTTTGATGAAATATAGTTGAAACTAAACAAAGGAAGTGGTTGGTGTGAGCAAACTTCAGGGCTCGGGCCGCCAGTTTCATGGCTCTCCTGTAAAAGGTCTTCTCAGGGCCTTTCGCAACATCCAACATTTGTCCTTGCATTCAGAAATGAAACTTTTTGTGTTCTTAAGGTGACTCTTCAACACGTAGGATGATGCAAAAGCCCTAGGGTTTTCAAAAGTCACCTGAGGAGCCAAGTCTGCAATTAGACCTCCATTCAGGAAACACATAAATAACAGGGACCCGGGAAGCTAGAGACATAACAGTGATTAATAGAACCATTAATTCGGGCAGATTTTCATCCCAAAACCTTACTCATCTTTTCCCTAATAATGGATAATTACAATCTATGGATATTGTCAAAGATGGAGAGCAGATGAAATGGTTTTGCTTGAAGAAGTTACAGCAAAAATTACAATAGTTTTAGAGGTGAAGCCAATCCCAGGATCTACTTTTAATAAAGAATTACTTAAATTGGTATAAAAAATTCACATTGTTTTGTTTTATTTTTCTTCATTACATACAATTTTTTTGTATTGAATGGAAACCAAAAAGTGGGGGAAATTACATTTAAGGCCTCTGTATGTGGTCCTGAAACAAAGGTTTAACAGTTCAAACTTTTCTGCACACGTCCTGAGTGACAGAATGTAAACCAATTTTTTAATGAAAAGTATATTATATCTTTAGCTAAATTGGTGTTCATTTCATTATCTAAAGAAATACGGTTTTATTTTTATTTACATGCTTTTATTTATGATGATAGCAAGTGCAAGATTTCATCCCATTACATAAAAGTACTACAAAAAAGCACATAAAAGTGAGCAATGCTTTTATATGAGGTGCACTCTCAGAAATAAATCCCTTTAAAAAGGTACATGTTTGTACCTAAATGCTCTGTTTTAGTACCTTGAAGGTACATATCAGTACTAAAGTGGACATATTTTAATGTAAAAGGTACAAAAGTGTACCTTTTGAAAAAGTAGCACACAAGTGACAGCTTTTGTACCTTTTATTTCTGACAGTGTGTTGGTATTTAAACAAAGGTTTGACATTTCGCCCTTTTTGACTTTCTACACAGGCCGTGAGTTGAGTATTTGAACAAAATGAAACAGAGAAGAAGCTTTTTTTTTTTTTTTTTTTTTTTTAATTAAATGCAATCACAAATATAACCCAGTAGCCGTGGGTTGTGGTTTTCCGAGAGGTCCAGACACAGATGATATTAATGGTGTTTGTTCCAGATGTGCTGCACAGATAGCGATCCAGAGGGTAATTGACAAACGGATCGATGGCCTCGGATCTGCTTGTCTGCTGCTGAAGCGTCCCGCTGCATTCTGGACGTCCACCACAGGATAGCAGTGTCGGCTCAGTTTTGAGCTCGCTCGCTCGCCCCACCCCCACCGTTCTCCTCCTCCTCCTCCTCCTCCTCGTCCTCAGAAATGCATTATTTATCTCCTGCTGGAAACACATCCTCTTTGTTTAAATATTCATGAGGCTGTGAAACTTCTGGCAGGTGCTCACGTTACCTGTCCTTCTGTGTGCCTTACACTAGGGGGCTAAGAAGACCGCCAAGTTAAATCTGATATTTCAAGGTCAACGGCGAACTGGTAACAGGTACCTGTGCCTTAAAACAGTGCTTTTGTATGAGGGGGAAAAAACGAACAGCCTCCAGAGACTATTGTTGAGAGTCGGACGGCTCTTGCATACCAATTCTCCACAGCATTGCCTCGAGTCCCACAGAAAGCCCAGACAGAGGGTCCGCGGCTCCATCTGAGGTTTGTTCTTGAGTTTAATAGATGAGCGTGGTCAGATGTTTAAAACGCTTATCAGCTCGCTACTCAAAGGCCTCTCAGAAGACACAAGCAACGGGGAAGCCCTTTAGATAAGAGAGAGAGGGAGAGTTTGAGGAGGAGGGGATGGATTGTGCTTGTTGTAGTTCGAGGTCACAGCAATGCTGTGTCTTTATTTTGTGTTAGCTACTGATGTCGGCACACAATAGTCACTTCCTCCTAAATCTAAAGCTAACACTGTAATAATAACTTTCCTCAGGAGTCAAATACGTAATGTCATGGGTTCATTGTAATGGTAATTTCTATTAACGTCACTTGTTTAATTTCAGTTACCAAAGACAATTATTTAGACTCATGTGTTGCGTAATAGTAGTAGTAGTAATAAATTATTTATTATTATTATTATTATTATTATTATTATTATTATTAATAGTAAATAATATTTTTAGATTTAATGTTTAAATAGTAAACATATATAATATTTTCATTTCATAATTATAGTATATTTCTGAAAGCATAAAGTGTGATTTTTACCTATATTTTTCCTTTTTGCATATAATGTGCTATGTGTGTGTTTGTAACACACATAACGTATATATACATTAATGTTTATATACTGTATATATATACTGTATTGATTATACAGAAGATATTAACAAATATTACAGTGTTTTGTTTACTATTTTAACATTAAATATACCAACAATAATTACTCTTCAAACATTACTATTATTATTTTATTATTATTCATTATTATTATGTGTTTATGTATGTAAACATTATTTTTTGTATTATATATGTAATATACTGTAGATTTTATATTAATTATAATGTGTGTGTATAATATATGCACACACACATACACATAAGGGAAAAACACATATATGCATATTTTTTTATATACTTTATAAGAAATATATACATATGCATAAAATAATTTAAATGTACATGCAGTTAGTGTGCGTGTGTAATTATAGGGTTTTCTACAAAAAGACAATTTATGCAGCTTTATTATTTAAAAATATATTGTATTTTGAGTCAATTATTAAACTGAATCTATGATTTGGTCAAAAAAAATATTTCCTCTTAATGTTGCACCACAAATGCTGAACAATGATCATGTTTTATTTTAAAAAAATTATATCATTTTTAAAAGTAATTTTGCTTTCACATACTAATATTTCCATGTCGTTTTCAAAATTCCACACTTTCCTCCAATTAGTGCAGATTTTGTATTATTATCAGTAGTATTAATGAAGTCTTACCAATGTACTGCTAAAGTGTAGTGTCAACGTGTTGAGAAACAGTCTGTGTCCTCCTGCCGGTGCAGGTCTGAGTCGAGTGTGAAACACTGACTGGCAGAGAAACAGACGTGACTCAGACACAACTGTAGGTAAATGAGAGCTCTCAGATGGTCCGGGCAGTTGTTGTGGGTCTGCCAGGTCACATAAACACACATCGCAGTTGTGCTTGGCATTAATCGCCATCATATGCACGTGCGCGGGCCAAAATACATTGTGTCATCATAAATACTCCAGCGGTGTTTTATAAGGCCCTGACTCAGGGGCTCGCCACCAAAACAAATCAATATATGTCAGCTTCATACAGAATACATCATTTGCATAATGTAAAACTTGTGAGACAGGGGTATTAAGAGAGGAAAGGCTGTTGTGAAATTGGCCTGAGAGCAAACCACTGGATGAATGGCCGTGCTAACATTCGTCATCCTGCAGCACAAGCCCACACACACACACACACACACACACACACACACACACACAGCCCGCCATGATTTACCTCGGTGTCTGAGGCCGCACCATAACGCCACATTGTTCTGCCATTAGCTCCTCAACAGCCTCTAAACTTAATTTCCCTGATTTGTGTCAAAGCGCCGACAAGCTTCACCATCGATTAAAGTGTCGTGGGAGGCTTCTTACACCCGTAAGGGGACCGGTGTGTGTGTGTGTGTGTGTGTGTGTGTGCTTGCGCGTCACCGGTTGAGTAAATATACATGAGATAAGATTGAATAAAAAATGGTTGATCCTAAAAAATGTCAAGCATTTTGTTAATTATTTTAGAACTATTATGCATGCAGCTTTTATATTCTCATATTAATTGATTGGAAGATTTATACTTAAAATTCATTTTCCACACTGCGGGAGCATTTAAAATGATCATGTAAAGGCAAAGAGCAATTAGGATGGTAAAGGGTGACAAATCACAGGACCTAAAATGTTCACTCTCCCTTAAATATTAACATAAACTTTATTGCAAAATTAGGGTAATTCATTTCATTTTTATTATTTTTTTTTGTTCATTTACTTTACTGTATTTGATTTGATTTTGTTTATCATTCAAAATTCAGTGAAATTACATGCTAAATGCTGATTTCAAACTTTTACCTTTGCATTTTTAAAAACAATAATGAATATTATATAAACATAATTAATAAATAAACACTTTTACAATGTTGGTAAATGTCAGAATTTGTAGCTTTTTTTTATGCTGTGCAATATTATGTTGTGATGCGTCAAGTGTAATACATTCATGTGTAATATAATTTTTTTTCAGTATACAGTAGGTACAGTATAGTAAACAATTTAGCATGAACACCAGAGCTATTTCTGCATAACCCGGTTTAAAGCCTCTTCTGTTGATTCTTAAATAATATTTAGGTCTTAAATCAATCAAATTAATTTAGCACATTTGTACCAAATGAAACACTTTTAAAGTATGGAGCTCATTTTTCTGCTCAGTACTTTTAATTACGAATAAATGGGGAAACATATATGTAATTCAAAGTCAAGACCACAGGGTTTTGTTAATATACGGCACCTATAAGTAAAAGAAGAAATGCTGTTGTAATGATTTGTGGGAAAATTCACTGTGTACTAACTATAAAGTTTATAGCAAGATTATAGTTCACACGGTTCACGTTCAGGGTATGAAAACACACTAATTCGAAAACCAGGAACAGAGCAAGGAAGCAACAACAATGGCAAGTGTTTGCAAGCGTCGCTCTCTCGTCGTGATGTGTCTTAGTGGATATACAGGAAGTGAGCTCTTGATGATCCAGTGAAAACAGGACATCCAGTTAACTTCCATGCAATAGCGAGGCTCCCGAAAAACACAGCATGTGTAAAGAATCAAAACACAGGTGAGGATCCCATGATGGGATAATTCAGAGACGGACAGAGAGTTTTGAGATGATTTCAGAAGATGAAAGCCTTTGGGATGTGTACATGTGTTGGAAGGAGACACGGGTTAGTAGATACAGGCCAGTGTGACCCGCTGAACCTTTGACCTCCACGCTTTCACCTGTGACCTCGGCTGACCCCTCGCTCCGAGGTGGGATGGCTTCTACAGTATAGATATTCTCACAGACCCGATCATTTCTCTTGCAAACATAGTTTTCTCGCATTATTGGTTTATTGATTTGCATGTAATCCCTTGAACTGGGTTATTACTCTGCTGCACAAAGGCAAAGCAACTCTAAAATGAATAAAAATTGCTTCAGTGTTTTGTTGTTGTAATTTAAACTGCTTAATATTACCTTTCACGCTCTGTTTCCTTTGAATCGCAGGGGTTTTTTTATCCAGAGGACAGGCTTGCGTAGAGGAAAATGCATGTTGAAATATTTAAATAGCATAAGAAATATTGTTAATAATAGTAACAGATTAGATGATTATGTGGGTGATGATGATGATTATATTTTAAAATATGCGTGTATTTTTCCTGTTTAAACTTTTAAAATAAAAAACAATTCCAAATAGTTTTCGCACTTTTTAATTACTTATCATATTCTGTTATTATTGTTGTTATTATTATTATGGATATTTAGCATAAAGTATGGATAGAGACCCGTTTTCTCTGCAGATGATGCCACATTTTACCTTCGCATCGCAGTATAATAACCCGAGTTTTGATGGTTATTAGTCTTGTGTTGAACAGACAGTCCAAACACACTCAAGTGATTCATGAGGGCTATGCGGTGTTGTGTCCAGAAGTCCTTATCAGGTTCATAGCGAGAATAAATGCTAGTGTTTGAAAACAGTTTTGTGTGTGTGTGTGTGTGTGAGATGGAGAAGTGGCTCGTTTGATGATAAACTCTGTGTAAATCTGTTGTCAGTCTACAGCTTCATTCAGCAGCGAAATTAATGTGTAAATATGCTGGCTCATATCTCGGCGCTGTTACATCACCGCGGGACTTTGGGGGTCTGTTTGTGTGCGTGTGGGTGAGATTTATTCGGCTTGTACTCTGGTGCTTCATTATTGCCGAGCATCCGAGAGCGCGGGATCTCCAAACAATTTATGACAGACACCTTTATTGGCCCCTGTAAAATAAAAGCGAGGAGAAAAAAAAGATTAATCATCTCGCTCTCCATCTATCATTTGGGCCCCGGAACGCCCCATTAAAAAGGGCCGCGGTTTTACAGCGTTTTAAACGGGCATATGTCTGGTCACCATTGGCATTCAGCTGTGAGGGCAGCTTTAGGACCCTGCGCTCCAGGTCCGCTATCTAAATGAAAGGTTGGCCGTGTCGGCAGCTTTGCCCATCTGGATTTATACCATTGCGCGTTGTTTAATTGTGCCACTAAATAATGCCCATGTATTATTTAATAGGCTGTTATTGGGTTTTTAATTGGCAGGCCAGGAGGCACTTCAGTCTCTGAGAGTGCATTAAAAAACACGGGAATCGGCCGGTTATCTGCGTTAACTGGTGAGGTGGGTTTGTGTCGAGGTGTCAGGTGTGTGTGTGTGTGTGTGCGTGCGCGCTGTGCAGGGGTTTTCAATTTCCACTGTAATATGGCTATTTGTTTAGACTAGTTCCAGTGGTCGTAATACTGCTGAAATACGGTTTGCATTGAAAACGTTAATACTAGTGCAATCCGGTACAGAGTGTGTCAAGACATGCCATAAAACGCTTATGTATATATATATATATATATATATATATATATATATATATATATATATATAGTATATATAATTGCACAGTAATTTAGTTTTTAAAATTAATGTAAAATCTACTTCAACATTGATGCTATAACTGGGTAGATTAATTTTTTTTTTTTTTTTTTTCACCAGTTTCGTAACATCAGAATCATGGGAGACATTTATTGTGAAGTATTACTGAAGGAACAACTGATGAAAACGGCAAATAAATGAAAAAAAAACCTCTTAATTAATTTTAACACTGTCGACTAGCACAAAAAACTGTCGCGAATAATGAGTCGCTTTTACTGAATAGATTCGCCCGCGCATCAAAAAATCACGTGACTGCACGATGGCGTAACTTAACCAACCAGAGCGCCGTTCTTGTTGCACGGCATCAGTAATGTTGTTTTCATCACTCCGAGAGCCCTAAATACTTGAGATAAATTGTTAAAATGGAGCAGATTTTTGCAGCAGATATTGCAATCATTGTAACCTTGTTCGGTGCTTACCTTTTTGCCACTAATCTTATTGCTTAATTTGTAGTCTGTATTGTGTGGTTTTCGCATCATAACAAATGTCCTTCATAAATTCAGCAACTGGATGGAGGTCAGAGTGTTTATTTGATGAATCCCAGTCAATATCAAGTAATGAGTTTTGTGGTTATGTTGAATGAAGCGTGGACAACAATTTCAGCGTTTAAGGTCAGTTTTGTTGCATTGTGTTTTTAAGCTACCCCTGCTGAATCTTCAGCGCCGCGGCAAAAGATACCGTATTTGTTGGAAATGTAGTTTACTCTGTCTATATAGCATGCAATGTAATAAGAAGACAGTGTACCACGGAATAATGGCATGATGCATGTTTTTATTAAGTTGTCCATATGAACTGTGCTTATGAACTGAAACGTGCAAATTGTGTAGACCGATTCATGAACAGATGACTCTGAATCAGTGAATCAGACACATTTGGTGTAGCAAAATAACTGGATCTTAGAACGCATAGTTAGAAAGAAGCAATCGTTTTCTGCATTAACAACAGAAGCAGCCACTTTGAGATACAAAAGCATGCCAACATGCACACTTAAGACACACAGAAGAGGAGGACAAAGATAATTAGGATGTTCATACTGAAACACACGCACGGGTACTGTATATACAGCGACTTGTCAGGGAGGTTCACACATGCACACACAATCCCTGATTAATTAGACCACTCATGCTGGCACACCACTTGATTTGCACACCTACTCAACCCCCCCCCCAAACACACACGCATACATAGTGTGCTGTCAGCATCTGAGGCTCTGATTTACATAAACCCACTCAGGGGACTAACGGCATCGTCTCTAATTGAGCTTCAAGTCAATCAGAGGCTAGTCAGGGGACGTGAAGTGATTTAACATCACGGTTAGACGCAACCACAGAGTCACACGCTTTAAAATAGCACTGTTTATCAGCACAGGATGCTATCTTCAAGACGTCAACAGCAAATCATTTAAAAAAAAGAAAAGAAACCAAATGCAATCTTGAGATTCGTGAGATATAGAGAAAAGGTAATGAAAAGAATTCATTTATTTGGAAAGATTTAGTTATTTGGAAATTAGCTTCTAATAATAAAATCGGTGACCAAAAGGGAAAAGGAAAGGAATTTGTTTCAGTAATAAAAGACAAAAAACCTACAATACACACAAATATACACACACACACATTCAATTGCTTAAATGTATTTATTATTATTATTAATATAAACTGAATTAATACATTAAATAAATCAAGAATGTAAAGTAATTCTTTTTATTATTTCACAGGTTTTATATAATTACATTTTCTCCAATGAGAGTATTTCATATAGAAAATACACGCACGCACAGATTATATATGAATTAAATTAAAATATATTTTATGCTAATGTCATTTGTATTATATTTAACAGATTTAATATCATTTTGCATGTTCTCCTATAAAAACTAATATGTAAAATACACATCCTTATTATATATTAAATTTAAATAGATTTCGTTTTAATGTCATTTTATTATACTTAGCAGCTTGATATAACTTTTTTGTAAAAAAAAAAGTAAAAAAGAAACAAAAATATACAGTAGTTGTAAATATGTAGATATAGGGTAGTGGTAAATATATACATTTCTTTATTTATTTAAAAAACCCCAACAAACTTTTTTTTCAGGCAAACAGCTTTGTCTTTGTACATGTACAAATTTTTTTGTAGTTGTAACACAAGACGAACTTCAGCTACCACATTCAATAAACCCTAACAGTCTCCCACAGAAGTCTGTCTCCTTTGAGACGCTACACAAAGCTACTGTGACAGTAAAGTGTGTGTGTGTTTGAGATAGACCTCCATGTCTAGCACTTTTTAGCTGGGCTGTATAATTCCCCCGTGTGTCTGCACAGCCATTTGATACAATATTTAGACAGTAGGCAGCGTATGTCTTTTTGTAACACTAGACACTAAAAATGTGCCCTTTACAGCTCTAGTTAAAATTAATGAGCTGGTTAAATGTCTTCAGGTATAAACTGTAAAAGTGTGTGTAAGTGTGTGTGGAGTGAGATGAAGTGGGTTAGAGGGGAGGTATTGAGACAATGGCGTCTCTCTCGGACGTCCCTCTCACTCCCTTCTTTCACGGAAGCTCATCTATCCTTCCCTTCGGGGGTCACCCAGAGGTCGCCGACATGGAAGGGTAACTGCAAGGTCACGAGCCCGTCTCTCTACCGGGGTACAAATAAACCCCTAGCACTCACAGCGCACGGCCGCTTAAATGCCTGAATCATTTTAAAACCCCAAAAAAAAAAAAAAAAGCTTTCCATAAAAATAAATCACTTGGAAATGGTTTTCGGCCCGGGCAATTACCATATTTCACTCATAATTGTACAACTCCTATGGTCAGATAATTGTGGGCACTCTCTCAGTCGGGCCGTCTTCCTGTCTGTTCCGCTTCCCCTCCGAACCCGAACGCCGAGTCCCGACTCTCTCCGCCTCCTCGCGCTCATCACTTAGAGCAGGTAAACGCGCGGCGTTCAATACATACACAATATCTGCGTGTAACATGAACACCGGTGGCGTCGCGATTAGGCCGTCTGGAGACTCGCTGCGCCGCCTGTCCGTCAAATTGCCGCGGGGTCCCACTCTGAGGAGCGCAATTGATTTAAGAGAGCCCTCTAGGTCCAGTGTGCATTTTCATCAAAACAGCAGAATCGATGCTAAGCAGATTTAGATCTTCGTCGCTGGCTATATTTCAGCTAGCGCCCTCACTAATGCTGACGTGTCCGAGGCGGCCATTATTACCCGCCATTAGCATTACTGTCGCCGCTGTTACAAATTCAGCTGCTCCACCCAATTTAAATTCAGCTGAAGGAAGTGTGTGTGTGTGTGTGTGTGTGTGTGTGTGAGAGAGAGAGAAGCAGTGGGGAGGTAGTCAGGTTTGGACGGGGAAGGCAGAGGTATGTGAGCTGCACGGGAGGAAGTGTGAGCGATGACTGCATTAGCATAGCGTGGGCTAACGCCGCGGCTCAAGGACGCCCTCGTGAACTGGAGATTTTGAGTTGTTGTGATGTAGCCGGTTGGCATTTTTGTCGGTTGAATTAATCTGAAGTATTCGCTTAGTTGGGTGACACACGGGGTTACAGATTTGTCAAAATACGGTAGCTGCATATGCCAGCGGTGATTGGAAATATGTGATATTAATCACTACTGCCATCAAAATGATTTTAATATACATACATACATACACACAAACAGATTTTTAAACATTTAAACACCATTATTGCTGTTTCTCATACTGTGTATCACAGTTCAGTCATACTGAATTCACTAACATTTAATGTCATTGATTTTAATGTTTGTCGTAATTGATTTTTAATAACAGTAGTAGAATTAGTCGTGAATTTTAAAATGATATATCACTGCTATTGCCTCTAAACAATATTTTTGGACAGCAGTTTCCAGAACTTTTAAGACATGCAATTTTAACTTAGTATTAAAGTATTGTCAGCATTCCCATACGTACATGAATTTAGACAAACAGTATGATTTATAAAGCTTTTACACTACTTCAAGAACATAATGTATACGTTTATTGTAATTTTACAGGAGTAGCAATAACTGTAGGAACTGCCATTTTTTTTTGTCTGAAACTGAAGTTAGCACAATTATTTTTGTTAGGGTTTTCTACAAAGACTGTAAGCCTAATATTGAGGCTGGAAAATGACTTTCAAAGGATGTTTTTTCTCTAGAAATGATGGTGCTTATTAGAGATTATAAAGAGTTAGTTAAAGAGTTAAAAGTTATATGTGACTTGGCAGGCAAGACCTAGTAAAACATTTTAGCTATTTGATTTTTAACAATGTGTTAAGTATGCTATCAACAACATGTGAATCTTACGGAGTATTATACGTGTGCATCTAAGTTGAGTTTTTCATCTAAGTTTTTTATACAGTTTAATAGAATTCACTATCAGCTCTAAGAAAGAATAAGAACAGTACTTTTTTTAAAAAAGTACATTTTAAATAATATACTAGTGCAGTCAAACATTTGGATTAATCGCTTCCAAAAGAAAGGTTTTTGATAATGTGTGTGTGTGTGTACTGTCCATATTTATTATGTATATATAAACACAAACATGTGCATGTCTATATTTAAGAGAAATAGGTTATGTTTATATATTACATATATTTATATATAATCTAAAATATAAGAATATAAATATATGTAAATATTTTCAAGATACATATTGTATGTGTGTCTTTTATATAGACTTATACTTATATATATTTATATATAATAAATATGCACACACACACACACACACACACACACACACACACACACACATATATATATATATATATATATATATATATACACTTTACATTTATGCATACAACTACATTTCTGGTCCATTTTTGGTAACTTTTCCTGATGCATATGATCGGTTGTGATTTTACAAGAAGTCAGTCCGCTCTGTAGGGATAAATTGACTACATTGTTTTTTCTGAAATGTACTGACCAACCAGAATCCAGAACCCTGTTTTTATAATTTGTCTTATTTGATGAAAGAGCAATGAATGTTCTGCTCTATTGCTTAGACGGCAGGAAAAAAATTCATGCTGGGAAAGAAAAATGTGTGCAGCAGCGTAAACTGTAAAATACGGTGCATTCGTGAGCATGTACAGTATGTGTGTGTACACAGGATGTGATTTACAGTTCAGGAGAGGATGTGGAAACCCCCCTCCTTCATACTAGCCTCTTTGTCCCCTCATTTTTACAGCTCAGATCCGATCCCCTCCTTCACTCCCACTTAAGGTTTGCCTTCTTTTTCATCCTCGATCCCTGAGCCTCCTTCTTATCTCTTTATACCATTCCTTCTCTCCTGTTTTCACTCTCCCTTCACTTTTTTCATTTCAAAGTCAGCCCTGGGGTTAGAGCTCTTATCTTTTTCTTTCTGCCTTTCTCTATTCGTCTTCCAGCAGCCTTCGGTTGGCTAGTGGCGGTCTCACAGGAAGTGCGAGGCAGGGCCGTGACCCCTGGATGAACTCTGCTGGTGAGGTGAAACAGAAGGCCGCGGGGGGGAGAGCAGTCGCCAGGTTGCTCGTTAGGGACATGTGATCCGGCTGATGGGGCCACCCCACACTCATCTCTCCTCATTAACGGAGGTGGCTGCTGTCACACACACACACACACACACACACACACACACACACACACACACACGAAACGCTGTACAGGGAGGATCGGGCAAATATTCGGGTGAAAAGAGGGAGGTGATTTGTAGATTACAACATGGCAAAAAAGAGAGGATGTGCAAAGGAACAAAACGAAAGTGAAAAATAAAGAGCTGTAATGCTGAAGCATCCGTTCTGAGCATTTAAATGAGCATCTGCCACTTGCATACAATGCAAATGTGTTCGCAAATATGTAGGAGTATATTCTAAAATGTATCCATAACGCTACTGGTCTGAAGTTAATGTTCTCGTTGATATTGGTAAGTATTGGATTTATTATTGTTCAGAATTTATTTTATCCTTTATTTAGTTTATCCTTTTTTTATTATCAATATAATATAATACTAATAATTAAAGAAAATAATAATAATTATTTTTATTATTATTAATCTATGTACAGTTTACAATTGATTACCATTGATTATTTTAATATATCATAACTACCGGTGTTAAATCACAGCACAAGTTTTACTGTCTGTGTGATATTTCTGTCATGTTGTTTGTCTGAGGAAAAAATGGTTACACTTCATGTTGATAGTTCACAACTATAAGTGACTCTGTAACTACAAATCAACTACATGTCAACTAATTCTTCTTCATTTGCAACTACATGTCTACTAAATCTCCGAGAGGGCTTTTAGGGTTGGTTTAGGGTTAGTAGAATAAGTTGACACACTTTCAAAGTTTCTGATAGCATATTGTGGACCCGATAAAATAAAGATTTTTTAAACAGACAGTCTAGCTGACATGTAGTTGCATGTTAAGTTACTTACTGTTAGTAGAATGTCTGAAGTGGACTATCAAAATAAAGTGTTACCAAAAAACAATTACGCAATAACTTTTTATAAATCATGACTTTAGTGCATGACGTAGAGATAATTTCCAGAAGCGAGTAATTGCATTAAAGGTACAAAACCCCATTTTTTGCAGTCCGAAATAATCAAGTTAATATACTTTGTACGTAGCAAAGAGTTAAATCGTTGCCTTTTAAAATGACCATACTGTATGTAACAGATCTTAATGGGGAAATTTAATTCATTAGGAAGGGTGTCCCCAGGATGCAGCCATGAGGAATTGTGGCATGTCAAAAAAGGGCATTAGTCTCTTCTAATGGAAACAGAAAACCAAATCATTCCACACTCTGAGTTTAAATGAAGTGTCCATGTAATCAGATTGAAGGAGAGGTCACTTGGTCTCCCCTCTCCGAGTGTGATCGATAATTATACAGGTCGGACTACTGATGGCTACAGGACAATACAGACGGCCCTGGTTTTCCATTACAAAAGTACTTTTTTTCAGATGTTGAGTCATGGTTTTGGAGTTTACAACAGTATAGAATTGAACAGTCATAAACTGTCCTTACAGAAGTAGGGTTTTTCCTGCAGAATGAACATGTGTGTGATGACGTGTAACGCTCTGTGAATGTGCCGGACGTGTGTAAACGGGCCGATGGGCTTTGCTTCATAGTGCCTGAGCAGAATCTGTACACACGTTCACAAACTGTATTTTAGAGAGACGTAAGAAAAGGGGGTCGGAGAATGTGAAAGAAAGAGAATTGGAGTTTAGCCAAGCTTGCTACGTTTGATCGGGACGCTGAAAAGAATTTACGGCCTGGTGGATTGGGTGTCGCTTGGTAGAGTGAGTGTGTGTGTGTGTGTGTGTGTGTGTGTGTGTGTGTGTGTGTGTGTGTGTGTAAGAGAAAAAGCTCCCCTCTGACCATGCTCGGCACTGGGCCGAGAGCTCCCTAAATCTCTGCCTACAGATTTATGGTCATCCCATTCACACGAGTAACCAGAAACACAATCACTATCACAATCACCATCAGCCTACACACACACACACACACACACACACTCACACACACAGAGCAGCCAGCTGATGCTGAGCTCGTCTCAGCTGAATCAACTATTCAGGAGGAATTAAAAAAGCACACACAAACACACTAAATCACCCCGTACACACACACACACACACACACACACACACACACTCGCTCCATGTGTGGTTGGGAGAGAGAATCAGGAACGCATGAAAAGAGGATAAGGACTGAAACGGAGCATTTCTATCCAAATTACTCCATGTTATTTATTGCAGCAATTACTCTCAGACGTCTGTGTGCCTCTTCATTTGAAACGATTGTAAAAATACATCAATAGTGTCTGAAAGACCAGAGGCAGTCTCTCTGAGATCAGCTGCTCAACAGACATCGCTCACCTGGCACAAGAGCCCAGGTTTATTTATTCATTTTTTACTGTGTTTTTACCATGTGATGTTGTGTATTATAGACGCGTTTTAATGATTAGGATGTGACCTGACGTCAATATATACTGAGAATTTTTAGTTTTAGTTTACATTGTGTGTGTACGGTGTATATTTATTACGCATATATAATTACAAAGACATGCATGTTTATATATCTAGATGATTTAAAATAGAATATGGTAATATTTATACATAAATGTGTATACATGTAAATATGATCAAAACATGAACATACATATAGGCATAATAAATATACACCGTACACATACCTATATTATGTAAACCAAAACTTTTATTTTGATTAAGCACGATTGTTTGACAGCACTCCTTTTAAATGCTACGTGAATTATTTTAATGTATAGGAAATTGTAATGAAAAAAGGTTATTCGTTTTGAAATGTGCTAAAGTCACTTTATGGTAGTTTTATTAGAAATCATTAGTTACATTCATGTTCGCTAGTTCATAAAAAATCATTTTTAAGAATTATTAGTGTAAATATAGAGGCATACAATACTGAATATTGGCCAATATTAATCAATTAAATAATGTTTGATATCATACTGATATAATAGTGATATATCATGCATTCCTTTTCTTATTTAAATAGCAGTTTTGCTATCCTAAAACAGCCTTTGCATTTTTATTTTATCGCCCATATGATACAAGCAATCTAAACAATATTTTGTTTTAATTTTGTACTTTACCTACCATAACCCTAACGCTGCTTGCAGTGTAGAAATGGTGTAAAATCATTCAGATTTATCCTACATGACTGAATTGACACAGTGTGATAGAAACAACACACTATTTAATAAGCACAATTTTAAGCAGCAGAATGTTATGCTTTTAATAATAGCTTATATTTGAATAAGTGTGGCTGTGAAGGTGACGTCGTCCACAGGGAATGCTTTCGGTGCAAAATGACCCAGTCTGAGGTCAGAAGTCAGGCAGCTGTATTTCCTTTTGCTGGACAATGTCACGTCTTTCCAGATCCTCTAATTGGCTCCCCACCGAGAACTGCCCCTCTCTCCCTCTCTCTCTCTCACACACACACACACACACACACACACAGAAACTCACACCTCTCCTGAACTCTGGGAAAACAGCCACTAGCAGACGGATTCAAAATGGCTGAAAGGAAAGGACAACAGCACAGCATCGAGATGCAAACTCTCCTTCCCCCATCTCCCCTTCAATACGTGATCGTAAATTCCTCTTCTTTTCTTTGCTTTCCTCTCTCTTTTTTTTTCTTTCACACACAAACACACACATGCAAACTTGTAGACATATCCTTGTTGGGACTGTTCTTTCACATCCCATTCATTATCAGTTTACCTTCTCCACAAACACTTCGGTATTTTTAGATTTTAAATATCTATTTATATTTATATCCATTTATTATTTGTAACATTGTCACGGGCAGATTTGGTATGTATTCATTCTTTTGAAATCCACAGGTTCATCTCTGAATCTCATAATCTTATAAATAATCCAGAAACACTAATTATAATATTATAAAAAACATATTACAGTATTTTCACAAAGCAATTTCTTACACATAGTACAGTCTACTTGCATACAGTATAATCACATAAAACAATACTATTTAGCAAGTCTTGGCTGTGATTGTTTATATATTGAAAAATGGGTATTATTGAATATTTGTTCATACAGCAAATATCAACTCCTTGATTGCATTTTTACAAATAGTAAACTGTATTATTGCATGGCTCTGTATATAAAATTAGTTATATGTTTTCTCTAACTATATCTGCATACATAAAATACACTCATTTAAAACAGTTTAAGCTATATAACCATAGCCTAAACTAGCTTTGTTTTGTTGTTTGTCAGTGTAACTATATTATTGCCCATTTAGATTTCTGATTTTATTTTGTCAAAAATGTTTACTATATTATTGCCCGGCCTTAATCTGCTAAATGAGACTATAATGCATGACATGTAATGTAATATTTAGATTTTCTTGAAGGCTGCTTTGAGCGTTTTAAAAAAAAAAAGCACACATATGATTACGTTAAACTTTAATCAAACAGTATCTGAAGATGATATAGTGGTATATCGGATGACTTAAAGGCGTTCTGGAAGATGAACAGACTTTGCAACATTTCATTAAGGAAACCATTGTCATATTAATCTTTTTCGGCACTCTCTTGTGTTTATGAATGGTTAAAGTTAAAGAGAAATAGTTTTTGTGCAAACGGTGATAATAGTGCATTACAATTCCAGCGCTGCTCCTGAACTCTTCTGTCCTCAAACAGGCATTGTCGATGTTTTTATAGCTAAAGAGAGCGAGTTTCATTATCATTGTCTTGCTGCAGACCAGGCCGTCCTAAAATGGAATATTACAGCATGTCGGAATCGCACTAAATCTTTTCTTTACATTTATTTTTAACAGTTTACGCCCAAATCCCGCATTTCGGTTCAGGGCTTTAAAGATGTGGGGACGTATTTACACTCTGGGAACACTCTGGATGCATTGTAATTTATACGTGCGGAGACGTTTTATCCCTCTTCGGATTTCGAAAGGGCCTTTGTGGAAAGTACGGCGCGGGGAAATTAGCAGTGTGCGAAAAGACAGCCTGGTTTTCCATAGTTTAAGCAAAAAAAAAAAAAATGTTGAAATCAGCCTTAAATTACCAAGTGTGTGGAAACTCATTTGGCCGGGAACGGTTGTGGGCAGAGCCGGGCGCTGAAAGGACAAGAGCGGAAAGTTTTTCTCGGCGAGGCGTAATTAGCAAGCCAAGACACAAACATTTCATCACGCTGTGCTGTTTCTTCTCCTCTGTCTGTCTGACTGACTCACTCTTTCTCTCTCTCTCTCTCTCTCTCATTTACCCCGACACATGCTTTCCGTCCATTTTAAGAACACACCCAGTACCCGAAAGGAAAGTGCACAGCTTAATCCGTCTGTCTTTCCCTCGCACTTACTCCCTAGATGGTCATAAAGATGAAACGCCCAAATGTGAGGCCAGCTCTCGCAGCTTCATAATAGCATGTCATTTCCAGTCTGACACTGTTTGGCCGAGCCACCGCGTTAACCACTTTTTTAACTGTGTATAACAAAGGGCGATGAGATAAAGTTAGTGAACCCTTGACAACCGTGCACGCCGGTATACGTGCGGTATTACATATCGGGAGTTGTTGTGTATATGTAATGCCGTGATTCTTCTTCTCAGGAAAAAAAAAAAATGCTTTTTATTTAATGGGCCGCTTTCATTCGAGAACAGCTTGAGAGGGAGAGACATGGACGTGCTGTAAGCAAAATTGTGACCACAAAAGTTGAAATCCACAAATAAGGGAACGCTTATTGGGCCAAATTGTATGTTCGATGTGTTAATGAGGTTATTATAGAAAAAAATGGCCTGTAAAAAACAACGAACGGGTTTGTGCCATTCATCTCGGGTATCCGTGATGACTTTATGTGTCTGCGTGGAAACAGTGTGAGCTTCTGCTAATGGCTTCATCACAGCTAATGCACATACGAGACTTCCTCCTTCCTCTCGAGCAGCTCGATGAAGAGCAAGGTGAAAAATACGACGCGCGAGAGAGGAAAATCAGCTTTGACGGAGTGAGATGAGAAGTTCACAGCTGGGGTGAAAGACTCATGAAAAATACTCGTAAACAGACGTGAGCGGAACCATAAAGCGCCGAGATGTCGGCGGCTGGAGCTCAGAGAAGACTAGCACAGATGTTGACCCCCCCCCCTCCCATCATAGGTGGGTAATTAGACCCAAATCAGCACACTCTCAGGTGGAAGCGCATCGTTTCGTGAGGAGATGGCGGGGGGCTAACTGAATCATCCCGTTTAATATGACCGCGGAGCCTCTCTTTGTTTGCTTCCTTTTCTGGTGTTTGTTTGTTGAGAGCGGTGACAGAAGGTGAGCTTGTTGAGAGTTATTGTCTGAGTGCAGGTGGAAGTTTGTTTTTGGCTGATGTCCTTTTGAAGTTGGAGTTTAACTTCATGTAAATCGAATTAGCAGTTTGGATATCGAATGTTGAAACTGGAACCCGCATTACCATACAGTTTAGAAACATAAACAAATAACTGCAGTCAAAACAACTAGCTGGAGAAACACATGTATAAATGCAAAAGTGCATTTTCGGAACTAAAGTGTATGGTGAATAAATTCGTTTTTGATTACAAAATATATGTGTGTATGCTGTGTATATTTATTATGTGTATATATAAATACACACAATACAGTATGTATTATAAAATTATTTACCATTATTTAAATGTGTGTGTGTGTGTGTGTATCTATATATATATATATATATATACATTTCATAAATGTATACATGCAATTGTGTATGTTTATGTATAATTATTACACAAACATTATGTAAACAAAAACTTAATTTGTATGCAATTAATTTCGATTAATTGTTTGACAGCACTAATACACACATCTCTCTCTTTCTCTCTCTCTCTCTATATATATATACACACACCTCTCTCTATGCACACACACACACACACACATATATATATATATATATATATATATATATATATATATATATATATATATAAATAACACATACATATAATCATAAAAAACAATTGATAAATATAATTTTATGAATTACATTATATTTACATTTCTTAAATTTATGTATCATAACTATTAACTGCATTAACATAAGTAAATATGAGATATAGGTATTTAAAAAGTATTTCTTTATTTATTTAAAAGTAGTAAGTATATGTATATGAAAGTATAGGATAAACACACACACACACACACACACACACACACACACACACACACACATATATATATATATATATATATATATATATCATCATTGTATCATAATAAATGTCTATAATAATGTTTCATATATATGATATGAATGTATGCATGTAGATGTGTGTATGTGTGTGTATATACGTATATGTGCATACACACACACACACACTATATATATAAAATATGTATACATATACATATAAAACTCAAATATTTCTTTGTGCGTTAACAACCAGTTAAGTAGAAAAAGCTGAACCACTTGGATATACTGTATATGGTGCCGTGAACACTCTCTTGTGCCTGATACACATTCGCAAAACTGTCTGTTCCTGTGGTCTGGAATATGTGTTTACATTAGTGAGAATCCACCCTAATGGGCCATCCATACCTTAAATGTGATCTCAGCTGAAGATTGTTGCTCTCCATGGTACCATGCATCAAGCTAACCCGGTAAAATACTGTCAGTCATTGAGCCGAGCTCTTATCAACTCTAATGCCATTCAGAGAAGCCAGCATTCACGATGTGCAGTGAATATCCTCGCTCTGTACTCTGAGTCACACGGGCCGATGCTTCACAAAAGGGCGCAGGACGTCGTATATCTCTGGTTCACTTCGGCTCTCGGCTGCACGGCTCCTGAAAGTTGCACCTCAGACATAAGCCAAAACTAATCTCACGTCTCAAAGACGACTCAGTTCTTTGTGGAACAGGAGCATTTATTAGCTTTTGCAAGGCTTTTCGGTAACATTTGGTTTATACAGAGGGACTGTAGCCTCTGCCTGCAGGATATTTCACCGTTCATTGATGTTGCTAATACCAGTTAAGTTAAGTTGGAGGAAAAAGATCTAGCGCTTGCCCATACCTGCCTGGAGTCGGAGGATACACCCCTGAAATTCAGCTTTCTTTTTCATTGTCAACATTATAAATCACAAGGCTGTTTGACTTCTGCATTACTGAACGTTGTGAAAGAACAAGCTTCCATACATCGGCGACTTACGGAGATGTTTATATATCAACATTAAAGAGAAATGTGTTTTAGAAAGATGGTCGGCATCTTTGATTACCTCGTCCGCTTTAAACTTTGCATAAAAAGAGAGGAAAAAGAAGCTGAGCGTAAAACAAAGTCATTTTACTAGAGTAACGTGCACATTCAGCGCAGATGCTTTTTTAATTTTCCCTTTAATGGCTAAAGTTTTTCTTTATTTCATATGAATAATGTTATCATTCTCATGTATTAAAATCACTCTGAGGTGAGTGGTGAAGGTTAAAAAATAAATAAAAATCTGATTGCATATTAAATAAATCCTTAAATAAAAAATGAGTTAATTTATAATGCAATGTGTAGATATGCATCGGTATTAATTATGAATTCGGGGACGCATGCAGGCTTCACTAATCAGCAGGCCCATAAAGCCCGAACTTTAAATGAGAGAGGATCAACAAAGATTTCCTGTGTCGAGAAACTACTCCGTTGCTATCCATAAATGATCTCCCTCACCAACAAGATTATATCGTCATATTGAATGAACAGACCTCACCAATTATTCAGTTTAGCTGAGTCAGTCCGACTTGTGCTGCTTTTGAGTGGTTGACGTCCGTCCGCGGGCGAGCTGTGTGCACGTAGGACCACACTTACCAAACAGCAGCGGCACTTTGCTCCTCCGGTGAAGCGCGAGCTCGGGAGCGCGTGCGGCGCGCTCGGTCGCGTCTCTCCTCGTCGGGTTTTTTTTTCTTTCACTCGCTCTCGAAGGCCGGGAAGACGAGCGCGGGCTCGAGGCGTGCAGGAAGTTTCTCGGCGGTCGCTCGACGGCGCTTTCTCGGTAAGGAGGGGAAAAAAAGGTCCTCGACGCGGAGCGCCCTCATCCGCGGTCTCTCAGCGCCCCTCGCGAGCCCCCCTCCTCACGGGAAACACGACTTCAGCTCTCCGGCCCTCGGGTCCCTGTCAAAGCAGCACGTTTAGGACATCGTAGCCTACTGCTACTTTCTTTTTCTTTTTCCTATTCCTTTTTTATTTTAAAAGAGAAAATAGTCAGACAAAAAAAGCACCGATATGATACGGTTAATTTTAATTACGCACGAGATTTATGTCTTAGCTACTGTTCTTGATTTCTGCTGTTGCCGTTTTATTACTAACTTATAAAGGTCAGTAATAGAGTAGATAGATTAATAGAAAACTTGTTTTTATATTCACGTTAAACACTTTTTAAAAAAAAAAAACGTTTGATCATTTGCGTGAAACAGTGGTGCAAGCGTGTAAAAGTTACTAAACTAGTTTTCTTAGGCCGCTTGTCCGTATAAATGAAAATAATTTCTTCAAAAAAAAAAGTTACGAGGGTCTAAAGGTGTCTTCTGTTTTATTGGTTTCTTGTCACATGACAAATAACTTCCTGCGCTGTTGCTGTGCCTTTAATTTTGGAAAACGTTTCTCAAATATATTTATAAAAAAATAAAGTGATTCATTTTTATTTTTATTTATGTATTTATGTATTTATTTGGACCATACTGCTTAAGCTGACGCTTTGTCCAGCAATGCGTTTTAATTTTTTTTTTTTTTTTGACAGTCTAAGTGTTACAAAAAAAAAGTATTTTTAAACGAAAAATTAAAAGCCAACGCAAACATATATTTAGAAATACGTGCGTTTTGTATCGCTGTAAATTACTGCTCGCCTAACTACCCCAGGTTACAATAACGCGCTTGTTTCATAAAAACGAACAGCTTTTTGACTCTTTTAGCGGGTGATTGATTTGAATCCGTTTTCATTTAGATGTGTGAATAAAACTGAGGATCGTTGCGAGAATCGTTCGTCCTGCGCGACTTTGAAACAACGTCGAACAAGCAGTAATGGTATTTATATTTGCGGCTGGATGGAAACGAAGGCGTTCTGCAGTTAGGAGAATGACAAGTGTAAATTCTTGCCTCGTTTCCACACAAAAAATCCCGCGCTGTAAGTGCTTTGTCTGACAATAATTGAACGTTATGCACTCTCTATCGCCGTTTGGGCAATAATTAGCCAGTCTTTTAGTTTTATGAGACACACGTTTAAAGATAATTCCCACTATAAACCAGACTGATCGGTTTTTATATCGTTTTTGCGCTTCTGTTATGCTTGATTTTTCATTTTCAAATAGCGAGGGTAAATACTTAAAACGATATCTCCCCTGTACGATAACACTAATCGACACGTGGCAGTGATGGAGATGCGAGCACCTAAAGAAAGTTTTGGCTTCGCGTTAGGCCCAGATCTATCTCCGCTGCATCAATCTGTCGCGATGAAAGAGCGTAAAATTATAAGCTCATTTTGCGCTTTGCAGACCGGTGTCACTCACACAGACTTTTTTTCAAGTTTTTTACATTTACCTGGCTTTCTTATTGTGCTGATTTTATGCAAGATTTATTTTTATTTTATTTTTCACTATTTGAGCGCGCTGCGAACAAACCTGAAGTCGCCGGTGTGATCAAATCAATAAAAGCGATAATAATAAATAAAAAAAAATATTTGCATCATTTAGGCCTCTCTATGAACATCCGCTGTAAGTCGAGCTCGTTGGCTGTAAATCTGCGACGGTTGGAGCTCAGGAGTCGTTTAAAATAAAACATCGGAAAGTTTCCTTGGCTCCGGTGCCTGTTCGTACAGTAAACCGCGCATAAATCCGCGAGAATTTACGCCGACTTGAGAGGAAAAGTTTTGTCGTCGCCGCCGCCTGCGATTTACAGCGAAGGTGAGGAGGTGTTTCGAGCAAAACCGAGCGATCAAACGCAGACAGTAGCCCAAACGAGGCCCTGCTGTAATTCACAAAGACTTATTTATAACGCCGTCGATCAGCAGCCCAAAAGATCCGGCCGCGTGACATTTGTCGGAAACAATAAATCAGCATCGTGTCTGGGCGATAATTAGGGAATATCAAAAAAAAGAAGAGCTGAGAGAGGTCTGTCACTCCTGATGAATTGACATTCCAGATTTCTGAGGGCTGAAATATTTATGAGTCCCTAATGAAGCCGAAGGGTAAAATATGTTTTGGAGCGCGCGCGCGTGGAGTATCTCCGACTCAAACAACGTCGCGCGTTATATTAAAAAAAAAAAAAAAGTCCCATTTTGAAACGTCGCCTTCGTCCTTCTGGAGATAGGAAATAATTAATTTCATCGATCCGCGGTTGATTTGCCGGCCCGGGAGGCTGTGCGTTCACGGAGAGGTTTGGGTTGTATGGGACTGAACCGGACGGCAGGTGGCGCAGTTGAGGCCGGAGCCCGGCGGTGTGGGGTGTCGGGGGGGACCCGGGCTCCGTAACGTCTCCCCCCTCGGGAAGGGACACTTGTGAGATTCCGACGCGGTCAGAATAACACGACTGTGCGCGGCACCCGCTTCCCGAGCAAATCGGCGGGGAGCGTCTGAGAGATTAGGCCTGTCCCGTCGCCTCGTCCGTGTATCGACTAAAGCTGCATTAAAAGTAAATTAGTCACGATTAGAAATATTGGGTTTGCGACAGACGCGTGTGTTTAGCCTGATCTTAGCGCATCGGCAAACCCAAAGCCTGTCAGATCGCTTCTATTCTTAGACCGTGTCCGCATTTGATGAAAAATACAGCCTTATTCCCCTCCGTGTAAATAAGGCGGTTTAAGGGCATGTAAATTAATTTTAATAAATCGGAACGGGAGGTTTTTGGGGTTATGGTGACGATGGCCACGAATGATGTTATTATTAGGCTATTAGGCTCCTATTATTCCTAATCTTCTTCTTTTTGTTATTATTTTTATTATTAACACACGTATTGTTTTTAACGGATAATAAAATAAATGTTTGTTGTCGCCGGTTTGAAGCGCACGTGTTTTGGAAGTTATTAAAATTACGGTTTTGGAATAAAGACTTACTTGACCTTAAACACTTATATATATTTTTTAATTAAAAATATGAATTCAACTCCTAAAATTATTTAATCGATGTATTATTGTATTATTTATATTTTTATTTTATATTATTATTATTTATATGATGTATTATTTATACTTTTATTTGAGTCTAATCTTTCTTATCATTAGCCCTTTCTTACCATTTATAAGCGAGAGTAGTGCACGTGAGGTAAATGAATTATTTGGAGGTTGTGAAACTCTTCTTCTCTTCCAAATATTTTTTTTTTTTTAGAAAAGCTTCTACAAAACGTTTTATAAAGATTACATATGAGCAGGAAAAATAACTCTTAAGCTTCTTTCGTTTTTGTTTCGTTTTAAAGGAGTTGTTATTTGTTTCAGGGCGCTCGAGCGCTTTTCTGAGAAGTAAAAAAAATCATATTTCTAAACCATTTTGATGAAATTCTAGCCTAAATGCATTCCGGCACTCCTATGATAATTTATGGTATTTGCATGCAAAACTCAGATCTCGTTAGACCATGTAGCCTAGTGTATTTATTTTTTTAAATATATATTTAATTTTTTTTTTATTTTATGTGATAAATGATGACAGACATAGAAAAAAGCAAGCTTTCCCGCGTTTCTTCGCGTTTCCTTTTACCTAAGGAGCGTGCGCAGCATCAGTAGAGCGCGTTTGAGAAGTAGGCCTATGGGTTTCATCATTTTGTTTGTTTCCGGAGCAAAAACTCTTCCGAACTGCTTTGTTAGCTTCCTTTCTCGCTCAAATGTGAAATGTAAACATGATAACAGCGCCAGCAAATTAGTCCAAGTTAAATTTACACCAACCTGTAAAACGGCTCCTGGTTGAACAGCAGGGGGCTCATTCTCTGAGAATAAAGCGCCTCAAACTTTCTCCGCGCTGCGCTGTTTAAATCTATTAGCACCGGCTTTTAGTCTTCCCTATCTGTCTCACAAAGATGATGATGATGATGGTGATGGTGATTTTTTTTGAGGAGGGGGGTTGCAAATCAGCCCGGTCATTGTGTTTGCACTGTCCAGCATCGCTCTCAAACATAGCTCCTCAAAATGAGGCAGTGCCAGAAAAAAAAAAAAAAAAAAAAAAAGGCATTGTGGGATTGAGTGTCAGCACAATAGGTGTTTTACCCAAAATGCAACAACATGCGGCGTCTTGGTCGGTGCATGTACGCTTTGCACACAAGAGGATTTAGGCTTCTTTGCCGTTGTGTGTGTTTGAGGATTCAGGTCTAGGTGATATGGCGTGGAACGGGTTTCTTCACACACTCTGCGGCTGGCTCCTGTGTGTCTGCTCGGGAGGGCGTGTGTGTGTGTGTGTGTGTGTGTGTGCTCGCAAGCGTATAAAGGTGTGCATCTCTGAGACGACCGAGAGAGTCTCTGTGAAGAAAATCCTTTTGTTTTCCGGCCGTTGTTGCCATAACAGAGTGGGAACACAACCGGGTTGTGTACCGGCGTAGCAGACCACCTGCAGAGGAGTGTGTGGGTGCGCTTTATGTAATCGTCCACGCGGCCCACGTAGGCCGGTGACGAGAGCGTCCTGTAACGTTTGCACACATGCCACCTGACAGATATGTATCGGCGCAGGAGAAAGCCGGAGGTAAACAACAATTAGTGAGCGTGGAGTGGAAATTTCCCCCGGTTTCTCCAAAGACGTTTGGTGTCGTCGTCGGTGCGCACCGAACATTAGTAATGACAAAGCTATTGCTCCTCGTAGGCCAGAACAATAAAAGACCTTTGTTTTTACTGTCTGAAACACACACAGCGCGATATGACTCATCCAGCGTTGGGAGAAATATCAACTCAGCAAGTTGTTATGGGACAAACTGAGTTACAATCTTTAATTTCAGGGTTTTATTACTTTTTGTGTGTGTGTGTGTGTGTGTGTGTGTGCGGGGTACATTGTAAAAACCAAAAATATGAGTTCATGGCAAAAAAAAAAAAAAAGCAGCTGTGGTTGCAAGAATTTTACTGTAAAAAAAAATGAATGCAACATTTTAAGTATATATGTGTGTGTGTGTGTGTGTGTGTGTGTGTGTATAGTAATATGTTATTTCAGTGAAAAACCATCAAATTTGAAATGTCACACAGGGATTTCTGCCCATGTATGATTTTCCACTGTACATTAAATGACAGCCTGTTCTTTTATCCTTCTAGAAACTGTGCTGCAAAACACATGAAATCTCATTAGATGTGTTACAGTTTTCCAGACAAAAAAAAGACTGGCGTAGCAGTTCACTCAGAAATTGCTGGTTAAAAAAATTACAAATAATATATTTAATTTATTTAATTATTATGAGGACTTTTACCAAATAACAGATTTGTACTGTAGCATTTTCACGATCTGTTAAAGTGCGATCATTTTTACCGTGTGGTGTACTGGCGCTTTCATGACCGCTGAGAGATGATGTGTGTGTGTGTGTGTGTGTGTGTGTGTGTGTGTGTGTGTGTGTGTGTGCGTGTGTGTGTGCACGGGTTTCATTCAGGTACACTTGATCCAGATTAACACAGTGTAGATACCAAAGGCTCGGCTGAAGTGGAATCTCCTCCGCACGCTTGGCACTTCATGCCTGATTTGTGGGCTGTCATCTGCGCCCACGGAGAGAGAGCGACTGCAGGTCAAAGGTCGGTCTAATTTTTAGCCATCATGGCTGGGGGGAGTCAGATTATGGGTGGCTGGGGGTGTTAAGGACAGTGGGGTCTTCTGGTAGGTGCCAGTCTGGAGGAAAAGACAGCGCTTTGTGCACTGATCCCGTTTGGGATGCGCGTCCCGCGTTGTGACCGCTCATTCATCGGGATTCATCGGGGATGGGGGCGCGCGGGAGGTGGCACACCGTGGGAGTTGCCACCCACATACCCATGCGTTCTGGTTTTCTTCCTGTACGAACACCAAAAATAGCTCTGTGTGTGCGCGCTTTAAGGGAGGAGAGGGTCTGTGGAGAGGAAATGGTCTTCTGGTGAGTAGGAATGTAGGGCGAGCTGGGCCGACTGTGTGTGTGTGTGTGTTGTATTTGACCGCCGTTTGACCTTCCCAGAGTGCCCCCTCACCTCCCCTTCACCCCATACTCCCATCCTTCACCTCCGCTCCCCTCCAGTCTATCCCTCTTTCCCTAGCAGACTGATGGGCAGTGGGCCTCTGACATTCTTCTGCTGAACACACACACACACGCACACACACACACACACACGCACACACACTCACACACACTCAGAGAGAACCTCTGACCCCTTCTTAACCCAGCCGTGACCTCGCTTGGAATGTTACAGGAGTTTTGACACACACAGCCGTAAACAAACACACAGCTCTTTGTGTCTTCATAGTGTCTTGCTAGATAAAGGGGAAAGATTAGAGTTTCAACAATCAAAAATACGTGAAGAATGGACTTGTGAAAGCTTGTCAAATCGCTGTTTTCTTTTGCGCTGAAAGTTTGCATTGACTTCTGGCGCAGATTTGTACGGAATAAAATGGTAATTGTGGCTTTCATTTGTAACGTACGTCTCAGAGCAGAGTCGGCTTCAAATCTCAAAATTGCGTTTTTACTTTGAGACGTTTCTCATTATGGACTGTTTATGTCTCACGGTTTGATCACGGTTTTATTTATTATCATAAGCTTTCTTGTAATTGTGATCGTTAGTGTTTCATAATCGCGAGTATAACACAATGTCTCATAACCGTTTTCTCTTAATATCAAATTTAACTAAATGACTTTTACTTTGACTTTTTTCACAACACTTGACTTCATGTTCCACACAGTTAAAGTTCAGCTGACATTGTGAAACCTAAATTGCGGATTAGTATCTAAAAATACTACTTTTATTTTATTTTACACTTGCATTTTTGTTGTGACTTTTAGTACCATTTAGCAGAAGTGCTTTTATTTCTCATTTGAAATTTTTAGACTTGATTATTATGAAAATTATGACTTGATATCTTAAAAAACTTCTCGTATAAATGTTAGATTTACAGCTGTTTTTGAACAGTACTATTTTATCTTATCTCTCAAAATTGCGACTTTCTCTGTGCTTTGTGATTTCGCATAATTTTAAGCATTGCTTGCAGTTTATTTCTCATAATTGTGACCATTAATCATTATCGTGACTCCATGTTACAACTATTGAACAGAATTGCTCACGATTGATGCCATTTTTCGTAATTGTGATGATTTCTCACAAATATGACTGTTTCTTAAAAAACTTTACATTTTGCAATTGTATCTATTTCTCACAGTTATTATTTTACATTTCAAATGTGACTTTATATTTCTCATAACTGCAACTAATTTCACACTTTGACTTCACCCAGGCTACTGCATACATAAGCATTTACAGTAAAACTATCTAGTTAAAAAACGTGTCATTTAATATAAATATCGAATCTTTCGTCTCAAATAGCACTGAATGTCCTTTGTCCGTGTTGCGCCAGCATCAACCTGCCTTTCGGCATCGCTCACGTTGCTTAGAGGATGAGAAATAGCCCGTCCAATCAGAGTTTCTAATCTGGTCGAATTTGCAGATGTTCGAGAGTAGTTTAAGGCTGAATACGGTCCAGTGTTCTTGACGGAGCAGCCTGAAGCAATTGCAGCTCAAGGTTAATGCGGGCTCTTGATGGCTTAGAGGGGACCGGCGGCGGCGGTTGTGAGATGTGCAGAGGGAGCTTTCAGCCTGCTGTTTGTGCTGGACGTATTGATGGCATGTGGCTAAAAGCAGGAATTTAACTGAGGCTGCGTTGTGGTCACACACACGGATAGAATGAGGTTAATATCTATGACACACACACACACACACTCTGGATAGCACTTACCATATACAAGAGAGTCTGAGCATGAACTAAACAAGCGCAGCGACACACACGGAGATAAAGAGCTCGGCTAACACACACGCACAGGCCACCTGAAAATGAAAATAAATGAAAAGTAAAGTGGTGCGAGGGCTTCCTAATCTGAATGAGTGTTTTAGTGAGGATGGAGAACGGATACGGGGGTCTGTGGTAGGGGGTCGCTGGTCCACCGCTAGTGTTTATACAATGCAGATGTGTCAGGGGAAACTCCGAACATCGGCCATAACTCAGCCGTACTGTCTCGCTCTCTCTTTCTAGCTGCATTAGGCTACTGGGTGAACTGCATTATGGGAGACTAAACATGCCCTCGAGTTATTTTAAACTTATAGCAATTGCTAAAAAGTGAGTTAGTAGGTCAGTCTGGGCACGTTCAGACGTGCATTTCTGCTTACAAGTTTACATTCCCCTTGCGGGGACTGTCAGATGTTTGTCATTTTTACAACATAAGAGCATCGTAAAAATAGCATTTTGTTTATTTAGTACTTCCTTGTGGAAGCCGTTTGACACATTTACAATCTTCTACACAAAATAATTAGATTATAGCATTATAATGTGTGTGTGTGTGTGTGTGTACATGTTCACGCCCTGTATGTGTGTATGATTTATATATTATACATTTTAAAGGGCTCATGGGTTGTCTTGTTTTTTTTTTACTTTGTATTGTTCTCTGAGGTCCACGTAGAATAATATCTTGTTATTAAATGAATCCACTATAAAATTAAGTGAACAAAGGACTGAGTTACTGGCGCTGTCCGAATTTCATAAAAAATAAAGTTTGTCCAATAAAGTCTGTTTGGTTTCTGCCTAGACCTGCATTTGCTGCTCTTGTCCATTTTCAGATCGGATTCAGCGTCGCTTTTTCACGTCTTCACGCCACGTGAAACATAAACATGCTGAACATCTTTGTAGAAACAAGCTCGCGTCGTTGCATAGTACAAGTCAAGTGGAAAAACACAACATAATGCTACTACACATACCACTTTGAACGTTTTGAGTTCGGAAACTTGCAGAATGTACACTGACCACTTATATATGTAAAGATCAAGGGAATTTTGGTTTCTCGGTTCATGACCCCTTTAAGAAATTCATTGCAGCTCAGAAGTGGCATGAGTGCATTTACAGCTCGATAGCAATTTCGTAAATAATGCAAATAAGTCTGTATGACTTTCTTTCTGTCACTGTGTTTTATTGTTTTTTACTTTGTTCACACAATTGAAGTCAAAGGTAAGAAAAACATTTTGGTCACCATCATTCTTTATCATTCAAATTATGTAGTTTTAGACAAAAGAAAGTATGACAGTGAGTAAATGATAATATGTTTTTATTTTCGTGTAAACAATTCCTTTAATCTTCTCTTTGGTAATGGTATTTTTTATTTAATGAAATTATACTCTAAGTTAGAAACTAAAACTGCTAGTGTGTGTGTGTGTGTGTGTGTGTAACTGTCTGCTAGTATAATTAAGGTTTTGAGTTATTACACACAAAATCCAGACAACTAGCATGTTTGATGGTGGACTTGTTAGACAATATTTAAATAAAACTTAAACCACCGGCCCTCGTCTGATGTTAACATTGCCATATTTTACTGGTAAAAAAAATATATACATATATATGATGTCCTTAACTATAAGCTTCAGCGTTCTTCTGTTTTATACAGGTTTGAAATGACATGAGAAGGATCAAGTTCTCTCTTCTGTGTAACACACACACACACACACACACACACACACACACACACACACACACACACACACAAAGGTATGGGCAACCAAACAACATTGGATGCTGCATGGACAAAATACCCACGCTTTTCAAAATACTGTTCCCCAGAGGAAAGCTGACGAGGATGTAGCCCCCTCATCATAACATTATGAACTGGTGCTTCTTCGTGCAGTCATCCCTAAGGTCAGGGGTCGGGTCACATTGGGGTCAAAGTCAGGACAAACATTAGGTGTTGAGACGGGTCACACCTGCTGCGTGTGTGTCTATGTGTGTGTTCTGCAGTGTCTCTGATTAGTAGTATTTATTTATGAAGCATTTTATCACCATTTTCAATTTTCAGAAATTGTTTCCATTCGTGTCTGTGATATTCCAAGGAGCACTGGCTTTAGCGTTTGGCGTGTGTGTGTGTGTGTGTGTGTGTCGGTCCAAAGCATTCCTGTGTGTGATAACCTACAGGATGGCAAACACCTGTGTCTTCGGTCCCTGTCAGGCGTTTGAGAGAGAGAGTGTATTTCGAGGCAGTTAACATCGGGGCTGGTGAGAATGTTATCCATATGCTATCAGAGAGAGCAAGCACATCTTTTTCATTTTTCAGTCTTTCTTCTCGTTTTCCCCTCATCAGTCACTTTCTCCTCTGTCTTTGATGGATGTTTCTATCCTCACAGAGAGGTTTTCATACTCCCTTACATCTAGTGATGTGAGCAGGCGTGCGTTTGTGAGGGTGTTTATATTAAATGTGTGTGAAATTACTGGAGGATCTAAAGCTTTCGCTCCCTCCGTTCCTATCACCCTTACACACACACACACACACACACACACACACACACACACGCAGAGTCATCACTCACTCGCATTACATTATCACATGTGTGTTGCATTGCGGAGCATCTGGTTAGCAGCTGACAGCAGCATGTGTGTGTTAATCCTCGTTCTTAATGTGAACAAAAACTAGATCCATCCGCAACTTCACAAACCCAGCATCACACCCACCACACTTTACTTTAATCGGTTTATATTTACGCTGACAAGTTTAGATTTACAGAGACGGCGCGCATTAACAAACATCCCTGCAAGTGCGCCGGTTGAAACGTTTCAGAAAACGTTCAGTTTTGGGGCAGATGTGAGGAATGAAAATAGAGCTGCTCAAGGTATAACAAAAGTGATAACATGCAGGATGGCGGCGTTCTGACGGTTCACGAAAACATCTCAGAAATCTCAGAATCACAATAATTACAAATCAAACATATTTATGTTAATATAAATCGCATAGAAATCGGAAGTCATTTACAAATGTAACACAAATGCAAGAAAAGTCTTTGTTGATATGAATCTACCGACGTTGCAAGCTTTTTGTGCAATTATTTAACTGCAAATTATATGTAGTTTATCATATGTAATTATACTTGTATTATCAATAATATTATTCATAAATATAAAAATATAAAACATTAATCTCACATGTATTCTTTAATTTATATATACGTAATAAATATACACAAGACACACAGACGTAGTATTTAAACAACCTTATTTTGAATCTATGTCAGCTTTCGCAAATTTGTTGACTTGTGAAAAATAAGTTTGATTTATTATTTTTTGTAACAGGAAAAGGGAGTTTTTCTCGTCTCCTGTAATGAAAACATTTTCTTTAAACCCATAAAAATGTGGATCCTGATGTAATTAATTGCACTTTGAAAACTCTTGTTTCATCATTACCCCATTTAAATTATAGCGTGTGTATATATATATATATATATATATATATATATATATATATATATATATATATATATATATGTAATAAATTTAAAAAGACATGGATTGTGATGGATTTTCTTCTGCTGTGTTCTGGGATGGCCTATTCTGACAAAAGCAACACTACGATGCAAACGAATTGAATGCACAGGTGTGTGACGTATCTGTATAAAACACTGCTTAACATGCATGTACGTTCACACACAAATAATCAAAGACACTTAATTAACTATCAGCTGTATTTCCATTTGCTCTGTTCCATTCTCTTCTCAGTCGTCATCATCATCGCTCTCTTTCTGTGTATCTCTCTTTACCTCCATCTCTATTATTGCTTCAGGCGTAATTATACTGGTGTGATATTAGGAATCTAATGAAGTCACAATTGCTAATGAATGAATGAAGAGCTTAATTCCTCAATTCTCTAAACGCCGGCTTTCCTTTCTCTCGGTTTTTCTCTCGCTCTCGTTATAATCAATCCATTTACAATGCTTGCAAAAGGTGTGTGTGCGCGTTTGTGTGTGTGTATAAAGCAGGTGGGTCAGATATTCCTCTTTGTAATAAAGCGCCGCTTTCTCATCTACCCACATTTTATAGTGTTCTGTCCATCAGCTTGAGAAATTATTCCCATCTCTGCTAATCAACATCAAACCCACATCTTCTGATGAATGAAACAGGTGTGAAACATGTACAAGACATGAACGGTTTACTGCCACCATTCATCTGTGACTGACTGATTCATTAAAAAAATTATGATCCGCTTAAACCCTTTTGTGTATTTTAATTTTGTGCATACAGTTATCTGAAACTAAAAATGGAAAATTATAAATAACAGTAAATCAAATAAATTTTTTTTTTTTAAATAATGAAATATTTTGTCATATTGTGTTTTAAAAATATTTTATATATATTTTTATTTATATAAAATGAAATCATTTTTTTAATTATATTCCGCTTTTTTATTTTCTTGTGAACTTTTCATTTTGTGCATACGTTTGAAACTAAAAATAGGATTTTTAAATACATTTAAATATAATAAAATAATATTTTAAACAGTAAAACAAGTGAGTGATATTATTCTTTAAATAATAAAATTGTAAAAATAACACATTTATATCAAAAATATATATATTTTTAATAAAATCCTTTTGTGCATTAACTTTTTGCACTGCTCGATGAGTACCGCTGTTTTGTGCTCAGATACTTTTTGTAAATTAATTGTTTATTAATTACAAATTATTATGTGAGTGTGTGTGCAAAGAGAGGAGAGGACAGACAGAGAATAGACAATGGCTGAAAAATGAGGTTCACCCTCGGCCCCCTGCGCTGATGTTCACCCCGTGATACTGTGACCAGCACTTCACCTCAGACCCCTCCTTCCCTCCCTCTCTCTTCATCCTTCTCTCCTTTCTTTTCTCTTTATCTCTGTCTCCGTGTCTTCCTCTCGCTTGTTTTCATTTTCTCTCTCCGTCTCTTTCCACGGCACAAAGTAAGGAGAAGGGGGGGAAGGCGTAAAAGCCAAGGTGTTGAATCAGGAACGCGACGCATGGAAATTCGGCCCGTGAGCATTTAGAGAGCGAAAGATTAGCGGCCGCAAATTTATAGTGATAAATTTGAAAGCCATAAATGGATGTATGAGGTGCTTGAAAAACACAATAAAAATGTTGATAATATTGCCAGTGTGTAATACCCACCTGGATGAGAGCAGCTGGTAGTACTGTAATTTTAGAGAATAATTATGATGCCGAGCCACTATAAACACATTATAGGCTATAATCCATAAGAGATTCATAAGAGTTTTTGAATTACTCAGCCATGTGATCAGGCTAATGAAGAACTGAGTGTTAAGACTGTTCTTACTAATTCAGCAGCATGAAGCGTGCTTACTATGCCGAGCGAGCTGGTTTTGAGCGTACACTGTCGGTCAAAAGTTGGGGTTAGTAAGAAAAAGGAGCAAAGTAATATTTTTATTCAGCAAATAATAATATTGCATTAGATTAATCAAAAGTGACGGCAGACATTTATAATGTTAGGATTGAACATTTTTGAACTTAATTAACTCAAAATGCTTCGAACTTTATTATTCAAAGACCCTGCATCTTGCATACTGTTAGATACCACATCTTTAAAAAAGAAAAGAAAAAAAAGCCAGCACAATGCAAAATGTTTTAAATACTAAAAGTATTTTTGTCTAATTAGTTCAAATATCTCAAAATGATTTATTTGAGAAGCGACACCCTATAAGATAATCAAACAGCAAATGTATAAAATGCACTTGTAATGGCCCATTATCTTACAGTATCTTACGTCTTTATCTTTTTATTTTTATTTTTTCAATACTTTTGCCCAGTCAAAAGATGGTTGTACGTTCTTCACGGTGTTCAGTAAATAGCTGTATTCCATTTGGAACATATCCTCTTTCTCAACACTCTGATCTTCTGCATACACACTTCATCAGACGGGGACTTCCTGGTGTTTGTAAGTGAACAGGAAGTTAATTTTTCATTTGTGTGACAGTCTGTGACACACCTCCCCATTGTCAGTGTAAAGGAAAGAAACAACACACAGTGTACACGCGCACACACACACACACACACACACACACACATTCGCCTCTCTTTGAACTTCCCTTCTGACCGGACACAGACACTGATCACACAGGGTACAGGGCTCACATGCGAGCACAGTTGTCTACACTTCCCAATCTGGACACATGCTGTCCCTCACACAAACACAGGCCGCTGGCAGGTAGACCAAACATGAGCAAACCTAAAGCGAAACATACACACGTCCCGACAAGCAAGAAAATGGATTTTAAGAATGACAAAGCGAGTATTGCATTGTTCGTCATAACAACAGATTTTTTCTCTTTTTCGCTCGCCACAGAAAACTTGTCGTTCAGGTTGCTCTTCTCTATAGAATTACTATGAATGGATTATCACAGTATCAGAAAGTCGTCCAAGTAGTCAATAGCTTTTATTGTAAGCGCATTAAAAAAAGAAAGAAAAAAGAAACTCGCTTCGCTTTGGAAACGCAGTCGTACATGTTTGCATCAGCTTTAGTTGAATAAATAATGACAGACTTGTCATTTTCGGGGGGAACTGTTCCTTTAAGGAACGTGTAGAGACCGAATCAAACCTGTTTTTGAAACTCAAGCCCTGAACTTAACCTCACACCGAGTTCATTAACCACCGAGTCTGCTAAAGCCACTTTGTGTTTGTCTAAGAAGACAGGTCATTGCCATGATTAGGCCATGGGCAAACACACACACAAACCATGGCAATGAGCGATTACTCTCTCTGACAGAAAGGACGAATGTTCCCATAATAGGCTATGACCGCTGTGTCAGCATTCACCGCATGTGTGTGTTGGTGCTATTAGATCAGAACGTCAAGAAACAGTCCTCCACACGATATTAGTCAAACTCTCAAGCTAAATATTCTGCTTTCGATTTTTCTTATTTGGGAGCCCAGAAGTCCCAGAAGAAATAACAGTCATTTTTAAATTAAATCTGTCTTCCAGAAAAGACATTTTGTTTCATTTATTCGTTTGTGTTCATTCATTTAGTTAAAAAAAAGTTTATTTTAATCATATTTTTGCATTTGTGAGCTTGACTGGTTCTCATTTACTATACAGAATCATCATTCTGTGAAAACATCAACTATTTATTTTTTTGTTTTGTTGAGCATCTCTGAGATCTCAAATAACATGTTTAACAGAGAACACTGTTGCTTCATGTTTTCAAGTTGGCGTAGAATTATGAAAAGTTTCCCACATGAGAGTAACTTCTCTGAAACCCCTAACACAATACGAGTGATGAACAGTTGCTCTTTCAGAGATGGTATTGAAATCATATTTGATAATCACATATCAAAATAAAGCTTTTTACATGTCAGACTTCTCTGCCTTGATAGCGATGAAACTGAGATTGCGTATGCAGACTTCACATTTGAGCAAAGATCTGAAAATATCATAACGCATGGCAAAATCAAAATAGAGACAACACAGATCAAAATCAGACTTCGATTGTCTTAAATTCATGTATATATTCTTTGTTCAGCTCTCTCTCTGTTGTGTAATCTGCACTTTATGGCACATACACCTTAAAAAAAATAAACCTGCTTCACAATGCCACAGAAGAACCTTTCAGTCTAAATGGTTCCATATAGAACCTTTAACGTCTGAAGAACATTTCTGTCTCACAAAAGTTTAAAAGACTATAAAAATGAAAGAAAGAGATGGTTCTTTGTGGAACCAAAAATTGTGGCATTGCTGTAAAGAATCTTTCAAGCACCTTTATTTTTACTCGAAAAGTATCTGGACACTTTAGCTGTTATGGCATTAATTGGTATGTTGTTTAAAAAAAGTTATTACAGTAATAATATTAATAAAAAAATCATTTGTTTTAAAGCAAAATAGCCCATGCACACTTCTCAAAAAAACCCGTTTAGTTTTATGCTGTAGTTAAACCATTTACTGACGATTTAAATGAAAAAGTCGTTGTCTTTAACGTTAAGACAAAAATCTGAATACTTGATTTTAATGAAATCATAGTAGAATATGTTCAAAGTTAATATGACGTTAACTGACTTCACATATCTAATAAATATCGCCAGTTGCTTGAAAGTAAATGCACCAAATTTTATTTATTTAATGTAGTTTAGTGTTTAGAAGTTTATTTTTATTTGATTTAAAATTATTTATAATTTTATTTTATTTCTATTTTATTTTATGCTGTACATTTTATACCCCAAACTCTATTGTTTTATCTCCATTCTGACGTACTATATGAGTTCATTCTAATCCATTCTTTTCTCTTCAACTGAAACTAAAACGAATCTAAAACGAATCTATAGTTTAAAACTGTCTAAAACGAATCTATAGTCTCCCTGCTCTTCGTACAGCGACCCGAAGCTCCATCACTTCAGCCCCGAGCAGCTCCACTCTCTATATGCTGTACTCCACTTCTCTGGAAGCTCTCTCATTCATTTCCCTAACAAAGCAGCAGGGGCACCTGGTTCTCCATTCCTGACTCCATCCATCTCGTCCTGCTCTGCCCAGTGCAGAGAAAATCAAATTCTCATTTGCCCACGGAGAGAGCGATTGAGGGATGAAGAAGGAGAAAGAGGAGGAGTGGTGGTGGTGCTGGGGGGGGGGTACCTAGGAAGGCTGACCTCCAGTTGAACCCGCAGCCGTTCTGTGTTTGGTCATTAATCTGAGGAGCAGACAGCAAACAGGGCTGATTGGAAACCGCTGGGCCGACATTTTTCTATTTCTGCAGATGGAGGAGTGTGAGAGTACGTGGCGCGTGAGGGGAAAAGGAATATATTTCTTTCTCTGATCCGTCCCTTTGACTTCTTAAGTTGGTATTTGGACGTGGAAGCACATCTCCGGAGTCATGATTCCTTAATTGTAGCGATTCGTAAGATCTCCTCCCCTTCATGCAGAGCAGACGGAGGAATTAGAAATTGATTTTTTTTTTTCTTCCTTTTGCATTTGAACGTTACAGCCCCGCACACGTGAAAAGGCGGCATCAATCTCACCGCGTGACGTTAGATCATATGACACCACGTCAGGTTTTGAACTGGGTCTGTTCTTGAAGGATCTTTGCTGTGATTTTGTTTTCCGTTGTGTTTTTATTTCTTTCCCAGCGATGGCTCTCTTCAGGCCCTCCCTCTTTTGTGTAAATCCTGAACGTCAGATGTTGGAAATAAGTCATGTTGCCACGTTGGTAATGGCGGGAAGCGGATAGAATTTCGATCGATTCGTCTCGGGGTGTTTGCGTGTTGAACGGCAGACTGTAGAGGCAGCTTTAGTTGGTATTTTAGCAGCACAAATGTTTTGTTTTTTTACATCCTCATCATGCAGCTAATCGTTGGAAAATGTCCAGCAGTTAATATTTGGTCAGAAATAAGGCAAGCTGAAGACCCAGGCGTGCTCGTGAAGGCTTGGATTTACTGACTGAGAGACACCAGTGTGAACTCTTAAAAATCTGTTCTTCAAGCCCTCCTGCTTTCTCGTAACGCTTCACTACATAGATGGCTTTCTAAAGAGCCATGCCAAGATAAAAATGCTCTTCTATGGCATCAGGAGAACTTAATAATGTTCTCTTTTGCCATGCGACTATAAAAATGTTTCTTGTAATGCTTGGAACCCTATTTTTAAATGTGTAGGTTAGCTGAACGTTATCACTATTCCCATTTCTCTGCAAGATTTTAGATGCAACTTATATTTTGTTATAGTTGTTGGCAAACTTTGTTGCCTGTTCCAACTTCAACACTTAACTCAGATGTAGAGCTCATTTTAGCTTTAAACCAACCTTTTTCTTTTTTTTTTCATTTTTATTTCATATAACATTAAAATGTTGAAATTGCTTTTCTTATTTTGATGAGTTAATGTAAAATTATAAGTTACTTTGATCTACTGATCATATATTTTTATTATGTTATAATACATTATATTATAAAGTATTTTATATTTAAAAAAGCTCTGATTATAATAATTATTATTAATACTTAATATATAATCCTTTAATATGATGCTCAATAATTCTTATTACAGCTAATTCTTATGAATTAATACAATATTACTTTCTCCCTTTATAAAAGCTCTGTAAAAAACTATATTTTATACGCTATTATTCATATTGTGTATATATAATCCCCCATCTGTGTTTGTGTATTATGTGTATATTAATCAAATATAATCTGAATATAGTTATATACAAAAATATTATATTTTTTGCAACATTCTACTTACTTTAAAGTAATATACTAGATGTGTTATAAGAGCTATTATTATATATTATATTGTTATATTATCACATGTAATATATTATCATTTTCTTCTTTTTCCCTCTATTTCTTATATATATATATATATATATATATTCTTCTTGTTTATATGACTGTATATTACTGTAATATAACGGAAGCTTTACTGTAGAGCAGCTGAGGTGCATTAGTAACAGAGGGGCATTACTGTATGCCGACTGAAGGACATTACTCTGGTGGTCGCACCTAAGAAGGATCTAACTGCATCATGGGAAGAGGTGAGTCATAACTTCAAATAAATGTCAGTCTAATCAATAATGGAATTATAGAGCAGTAGACCTGCATTGCAAATGGGCACAATTTTCCCTTAGTAATGACTACTGTCTCCGTGCGCGTGTGTGAGCGACAGATAGAAAACACACACACACACACACACACACAGAGAAACAGAGAGAATGAGACGTCTCACTCTTCACCTCTCCAGCTGGAGGCGAAGAGAATGAGGACTGCAGAAACAAACCATCAGAGTGCGAGAAATGGAGGATGAGAAAGGAGGGAAAAATGAAGACGAGGGAGAAAGAGAGTCAGTGTGGGTATCGGTGCCTGCAGGGTGCGCCGTGAACTTTTGAACCCAGGTCATGTTAAGAGGAGTGGGCGGCACTTAAGGACACTCCCGTTTCAGACCTCCTCTTTCAATTCATTAGCGCCGGGGAACGAGGGAGGGAGGTCAGGGAAAGGAGGGGCGTCTCCTGAAAAAAGCACAGGTCATTTAGCACGCTCCATGCTCTGGCAAATGGATGCTACCTTCGGATTCTTATTGGATCCATGCACGAATGCGCTCACTTGAATATTAATATCTATTCAGTCTCTCTCTCTCTCTCTCTCTCTCTTCTACACACTTCTGATTACTGTATCTTGGCTGTGAATGTGATTTGAGGTTGTCCTTTCTTTGCTCCTTATTTCTCTCCATCTCTCTCTCTCTCTGCTTGCAAACACACTCATAATCTCTCCAGCTTCTGTTTACTGTATCCTGGCAGGAAATATGTGTGAATCAATCCGTAATCTACCTATCCGAGAGCGCAGACTCTTTATCTGGCTCGCTTAAACTGATTAAAAGTTGAGCGTACAGAATTCATGGGGGATAATGCGATCGGTCGCTGGATGATACAGTACGAGAAACACACTTTCCTGAAGTTAATCTCGCCCACTCACGCCTGGCGCGCTTTTTAATGTGCGTTTAAGAACTTTGAGATTATTTCGGTTTATGGGTTTAAGAAATTAAGAGAACTTTAAACCATTCCGCAATATTGCAGGTCAGATGGAGTTGCTTTCTTTTCCTGGGGTTCTTGCTTTTCATCATCGAAAATAACAATGATGCATTGTTGAACTTTTTCTAGAACGTCAGATGCACGGCGTTTTAAAATCCCAAGTGCGGCACTGTAAGAGCGATATAATTCATACCAAAAGGAATACTGCCATCATTTACTCACTTTCATGTTGCTCCAAGTGCGATGCATTTTTTGGGGGGGGCTGAAAAATACAGGAGATATTTTAAGGATTGTTTTAACTGTTTTTTATTCACGCAGTAAAGATGAATGGAGTCCAGCGTTGTTTTCACCATCTTTGAGAACAGAGAAACATTGAGATATTTTTCAAAATATCATTTTATGTTCCACAGAAGATAGAAAGTCACGCAAAACTGAAACGACACAAGAGTGAGTGAATGATGGCAGAGCTCTCTTTAGTTTCCACCATCTTCAGACTGAACTGCACTGTTTTGCTAGCTATTCCTTTTTCTTTTCTTTTTATTATTTGTGCAATTTAAACATTTAGGTTTTTTCGTCTCTCTCTCTCTCTCTCTCTCTCTCTCTCAGTATGGCCAAACAGCTGTCTCTTCTAAAATGACCTAATGAAGCTCACAGCTGCTCTTTTTCGTAATGGAGAAAAACATTTTTGATTCATCTTTATGCTTTTATTTCCTGTGACAGGCTGCTCTGCATGGATACATAAGATCAACTCTTTCATTTCAACCTTTGCCATATTGCTAATGTAATGTACTTGCTGCCTTCTGTGTATGGGTGTAACCCTTTAAGATATTATTTTAACACTGTGCTAGAGCTGCTATTAATCACAATAGCCATATACTGGCCTGTGCAGTGTTTTGCAGACTAAGAGTAATAGCAGGACAGAAAGAAATGCTTCATGAGTGCAATGGATGCGCCAGAATGAGCTGATAATCGGTGATATAGCTAATAAAAGTCTGTACTCTTACATTAAAAAATGCATAAACATCAAAATTGGTCTTTTTGGTCGCTAAAATTAGATGTAACGTGAGTAACATTTTAATGCACAATGTGAAAAAATATTTAAACATCTACTAATAATTACCTTCAACAGTGTTGCTTTTGCATTTATATTAATTATTATAATAATTAATAATTGCATGCAAGTAACCCCAAGCCAAACACTAATACTAAACCTTAGTACTTCTGTAATTACACTTAAAGTGTAACTTTACTTTTTATAGGTAATCTATTATTGAAATGTATCTAACTAAACAGCATTAAAAGATATGGTACTAATATGTTGTGCACCCCTAAAGAATACAATTTTATACATAAAACCCCCCACCCTCATAATAATCTGACATATTAAATATTGTCATAAGAGAAAAATTATGTTATCTCTCATATCACCTTTACAAACTTTAAAGTTAAATATAACCTTATGTTACTTTTTATCTTAAACTATGTAGACTTGGTGTAGCTGTTATATTGATTCAGTACAGTACAAAAATATATATATATATTGCGAGAAAATGTAGTCTATATCACTTTTTCAACTTTTAAAGTTGAAAGCAACGTTTGTGTTAACTTCTGCCTTAAATGGTGTAGCTATATTTTTGATTGAGTCTTGCGCAAAAAGCTTGTATTATTTGTGCAACAATTACTGCGTGAGGTGAGAAGTTTCTGATGAGAAATGGCCTTGGATGAAACAAAAAAAAATTACATAAATAACCCGAAAATGAGACCCGAAAATATATAGGCCATATTTCAATTTTGAATGGCGCAGTTTAATAATAAATCAGAGAGCCCATGGGCTCAGAGGAAAATCTCATTTTGTGCCAATCAGAAATGCATGATGAAACTAATCAAGAGTGCACAGTAAATATTAAAATGAGTGATTTTCATACTTTGCTAATGAGCCATGCTGTTTGCTCCTCACCACGCTGTCTTGCGTTTCTTTCCAGCGCCAGTGTTCAGTGTCTGAGAACGACCGGGCGAGCATTCATCAGCGGATCGACTACAAATACGACTTTCTACACAGCAAAATCAATCGAGTTGTTTTTCCAGTGTTAATTTTTCAGAGTTACAAAGTGTTGATTCTGGTGTTGATTTCTCTGACATTAACACTTGCAGTGTAAATCAATGCTAGAGTCAGTGTAATTACAGCGTGTTAAGTTAAACAACACTTCTGATGAGTAGATCAATTTCCGGTGCTTGCACATTACTTCCTGTATGTCTAATGGCGGACGCCACGTGAAGACGGCAGTGTTAAGATGTATAATATTCTTTTTAATTGCTTTTTTATTATTAATGTTTATATTTTACACTTTTATATTACATTTATGGTAATGTTTATCTATTTGCATTGTTCTAATGTTCATTTATTTCACGTTACACAGTAGACAACCCACTCGAGACGAGAGCTGCAAAGATACGTTAGATTAAAAACTATCAACTACTAGCATAGTTAATAGTACTTTAACAGTTTTTATGTTCGACCTTGGTTTTGTAATATTCAAGATTATGTGTGGCAGATGTTATTTTTTTAACTATTAAACCGCGCCGTTAAAACAGACGAACGGAAATAACACAACCTATATTTGAAATATCTAATGTGGAGTGCGCGCGCTAATGTGCAATGACGGAGACGAAACTTTGTATGGACCGAGGAATTAATATTGAACGGAGCGCGCTTAGTACAGACTAAGACGGCTAATAACGCAGTTTAAGTTCAGCAAGGAACTGTTTGTGAAACTTTTATTCCCAGGTCAGGTATAATATTTTTCCATGTTTGTTCGTATATACCCTCATATTGCGTTCGCGCGTTTAGTCAACAGTGGCGCGCGATGTTTAGTTTAAACTGAAGAACATTTGAAATATTACAAATACGTCATATGCATGCTGCCTCCGTTTTGAAACGCGGAAGTTTCAAGTTTATCTTAATGTGACTCTTTGCTTTTTCTATCAGCAAGTATCATCATGTTGATGAAAGTGCATTGTCAAGGTGTGAAGAAATTTGTGAAATTGCCTAATGATTTCACATTCCAAGATTTTCTCACTGAAGGCAAGTAGGTAAGCTTGTGCTAATTTAAAGAGAAAGAGAGAGGGGAAACGGCTGTGTTAGAGGCATAAAATCAGTTAATTTTTGACTAAAAGATAAAAACAAATTTAAATGTTTATGTTCATGTGTATTTGATATAATTATTTTTCAGTTAAAAGCAAATTTGGGTTTGCAAGCTCTGCAGCTCTTCAAGTCTTTGATGACACAGACACCAATGTGGAGGAGGACATCTTCCAAGAACTGATTGAAGCCAATCCACATTTATGTTTAACTGTTAAATGTCTGGAAGAACTTTCTGCTGGCCTGCCAGAGGGTAAGCATTTCAGAAACCTGAAAATTGTTGTTGATTTTGTTTCAGTGAATACACCAACAAGATCCTCGACCCCCAGCACATGCACTGATACTCTTTTAGTCTCTTCAGCTGACTATGATGAGGCAGACATAGCAGTGAACAGGCAGTCTCCACGGGCTTGCAGCAGAGAGACATTGGATGCTGAAAAGGCAAAACAGGTATGTATACATGTTTTACCTTATGGTTAATTTGTCAGAATAATTATTATTACTATTATTATTATTATTTGTTTATTTTTACATTTTACATTTTTATTCAACATTACTACAACCATGCTTAATGTCAGACTATCCAAGATGCCCTGGAAAAACAATCTGGTGGTGAGGAAGTTTTGGAGGAATACCAGGCAACTAAAACTTTGAAGCACAGCACCAGACGCCAACTTGTCAATATTGTTGTCAGTCACATGACAGAGACTTACGGGTAAGATTTCAGTGCACAAACACAATAAATACAAATTGCTTCCCATAAAGGCTTTGTCAACATTAAAAATAAATATTTTATATATATGCAATTTATAGGAGGATCCCCACCCAAAACAGCGTGAGACTTATGCTTTAGGAATTGTTAGTCTCTTTCCTTCTTTGAGAGACCCATTTTCAGCAAAGGGCTATGTAAGAACACATTTTAAATTATATATGAATATATGCTTTTTGCTGAATATATGCTGATGTCATACCTTACTAAAACATCTTATCTTTCTAAAAGGAACATTTTTATGATCCAGAGAAGGGGACCGGGTTTATCTCTTGGCGCCTTAAAACTTTGTCAAGGAAGAACCCAAAACGGGCGCTTCTGAGATTTTTGAAATAGAGAGGACCAAGTCATGAAGAAGAGTAGATGATGGAGAACAGCTTTTTACTGAACACTTCTCAGAACATTACCATGCATTTAAAGTACAGAGATGCTGCGGTGTGAGTGGACTTCTTAAGGCCAGTGCTTTGAAATTCTACAGACCTTTTGATCTACAAATTCCATATGGGTCAGATGGTGAATATATTGTACCTTTTTGTATGTTGGTTTAAGCTGGTTGGTTGACTGGTTGCGTGATTTTATGTTTTTTATTTAAAAATAAAAGGTTAAGTCGATTTGGGTGTGTTATCTCTGTTTTTTTTTTTTTTATAAATACATTTTCTGTGACTATTTATTTGAACTGAGTATAGAGAAAATTTACCTTAGGCTTAGGTAATGTACATTATTTTAGTGTTAAAAACAACTCCATTAGTGTTAAAATATTGACACACTTAGTGTAGTTTTAACACTTAATAGGTGTAAATGGAAACTTTCACTAAAGAAAAAACACACCAATGGTGTTAAATGTGAACACTCACAGTGTTTTTATAACACTCTAAATGAGTTGAAAAATGTACACTTTTAAAGTGTAAAATTAACTCGATTCAGTGTGGACCTATATAAACCCGAAAAAGTGTTGATTTCACACTACTAGTGTAAATTTAACACTTTGAATTTTGCTAATGTACGGCTAGATTTACTGATTAATACATTTGACAGTAAAAACAGCACCTCGGTTGCAGCGGGAGCCCATAAGTGTAAATGGCGCAACATATTTTAGCAGCCTTAACATATTTTTTCCCCGCCGTAGACTTTCTTTGCTCGGCTAATGGCCTTCGAGCGAGCCAACGACGAGTCCAATTACAATGTGCGCTTTGGACAGCGTCCAGTTCGTGCGCAATAAATAAAGCGGGGATACAAACGGCGGGCGACCGTGTGGACCGCGGGCCGCGGCGCAGCGATAATTCTGTCCGTTTGGCGTCCGCCCGCCGCTCGGATAAGTCGGCGCCTCGCTGGTGGTAATGGTCTGTTGACTGGACTCGCACCCGTCCATCGGCCTTCGGACGGAGGCGAGATTGAACGCACCCCTCGAGCACGATAAGCGCCCCGACGGCTGCCAATATTTACGCTCGCCTCGCATTCAGACCAGACCGGACATCCATCTATATGTCGCAGGGGGAAAACAGCTGAACTCATTAAAAACAATCAAGAGGCTCGCTGCCCGTCGGCTAGCATCCGGAAAAGAGCGATATAATTACAATTAGCTTTATTAATATGAGTGAGAATGAAGCGAGCGGCTGAGGGTGGTAAAGAAAAAAAAACGGGCTTTAATAAATAAGAGAGGGGCGTCCTGAAGCAATTATAAATGAGCTACCCGAGCATCACGGTCCTGAGGTGGGGGAAAAAAGCATTTTCAGTAGCGTTGTAGTAAGTGCAATTTCACGTCTGGTTTATAGTGTGATTTGCGACCATGTTAATAGGTGTTAAATGACAGAAGTGGGCTCATCTGAATCAGCAGGTTCTCTTGTTTAATTTGACAGATAACATCCACAGGCTTTTCACCTGCATGATGAACACCAGCAGCATCACGGACGAGGTGTGTGCGCCTTTGGGTTGTTGTTTTGAACTGAAAATGCTGCCTGTGCGTTTAGCGTTTTAAACGACATAAGAGTTTGTGGGTGAGGATGGGGAACAATAACAAGCATCACTTGAAGCTGCAGCACATGCAAAAACTGTTGTGTCACGGACAACGAAGCACGGCATGGTCCAGCACTTCCAAGAAGGGAAGATTGATGTTATCAAGACAAATCTGGAAATGCAATTAAAGAAAATGCCTTCCTGATCACTTTTTTAAAAAAAAAAGTCTCTAACAATGTTGTGTTTATTTGATCAAAATACAGCAGAAGCAATGATATTGGCACGGTTTCCATTACAACTGAAAATAACTGTTTTCTGTTTGAATGTATTTTCAGGTGTTCATTCATTCTTGTGGCGCAAAGATGAATTTTCAGTATCATTACTGTCACTTCACTGCCCAGAAAACATTTCTTCCTATTATCAGTATTTAAACTGCTTAATAAAATCCTTAATCCTACCCGATACCTAAACTAACTAACTAATAATACGCAGCAAAAAAAAAAAGGCCTAGTTAATAATAAGCGTTCCTTATTCTAAAGCACAGGCTATTTTTTACCTATTGTCTGGGATCCTTTTTTTTGCTGTCAGCCCGAGCTAATAATAACAATAAGTGGACTTTTTAGAAACTGTAGCTGTGTTATTTTGTCAGACACTGTGCATGTGTAACAGCGCAGTGGACCTCATGCACCCAAACCATTTGATTTCAAAACCCAGAACATAGGAAAACAAGTAGCGCCGGCCTGAACCGCCGGTCCGGGAGATATCAGTCTGTTTTCTTCTCCTGGCGTCTCGCAGGATTTTGCTGAGAGGGTGTGGACGGATCTCTCTCATGTCAGATTTCCAGTCATAACAGCCACAGCCGGTCAGACGACCATTTCCTCACATCTAATGGCAGCATCCAGGGTGTGAGAGGACGCTTTCTATTTCGCCTTTTTTTCTTTCTGTCATGTGACACTGGTACCTTACACAAATTGTGTGTGCTTGTCTTTTTTAATGTTAGTACACAGGTGGCTCACGCGCAAGCTTCAGTAATGGTGTGTATATTACAGGCTTGCATTACACACACACACACACACACACAATTAGGGTGGTCTAATCCTCAACTATTTTGGTTTCATGTTCTCTCATCGCCTTAATAGCAGAATACTAATGCACTTAAACGCGAGCGCCGATTAATGACAGAGACTCAACATTTGCCATCCTTCCATCCTCCCTCGGCTGTGCTTAACTAAAGAAGCGTGCTCAGTGCACGCAGATGAATCTGCTTTCCGTCACTGCGTGCGTGTGTCTCTAAATGTGCGTGGTGCTTTCTCTGCTTAACCTCAGGCCACCCCAGATTTGGGGACACTGATAACAGGTGTACTTGAAACGGAGCGCTGCTGGGACACCGGGCGTAAAAGCACAAAATGTAAACAGCGTCACAGTCTCTTAACGTCTTACTCAAACGCACCTTCCACTTTGAATGTTAAATGTTAATAGGCAACACAAAAAGAGACTCTAACGAACACGGGTGATGATATTTACTCAACTGACAGCATTTGCTTAACTTTATGTATGGGCGATGGGGCCAGTTTTCACACTCCAGTAAATTTCTCAGGTGGATTTATTTATCAAAGTCGATTTTTGCATAGGCGCTTTATAATCTCGACTGCGAAAAAGGAAAAGCTATGGGAAATTTCCCACGGTTATTGCTCTGAACAAAAGATTTGGATGCGGTTAACAGACGTTGAGCGATAGCGGGCATGTTGTCACAAAACAATAACATTTGAGCAAAATGTAAACGGTACAATTGCTATGAAACAAAAGCATCATTTATTTAGAAGGTATGCATTTATTTAGTATGTATTTAACTGATATGAAATGGCAAAACATAAAAAACAAAATAAAATACATTCACTTTTCTAATTTATTGTGTGCATATCATTTAGTATTTAATTTATATTAATATCTGACAACTTGCCATGTTTTTATGGAAAACTATGAATATGTCACAGGTTTTATTAAATATTTATTAAATGAAATTTTAGTATTTCACAAGTAAATATAGAAATTTTGACTTAATTTAAACCTTATTTAACTAGCCCCAATCTTTATTTTATTTTGTATTGTAATGTTTTGTTTGGTTTTGTTTTGTTTTTATTAATACGGAGACTCTATGATTTTGAACTCTCTGTGATATTCAGATGTATTTAGGGATAGCCAGTCAGTTTCTGCAGAGCGAGTAATAATTTTTCAAAACTGTCTCTCACTGAATTTTTAAGAAACCCAGGTGCTCGCTCGTCAGTCCGAGGCTTATTTTACGGTTCCCCTGCAAGCAGCTGCGAAAAGGTTTATTTAGTTTAATCAGGGAAATCACAGGAGCACAATGACATCATTGGAGCTCGGCTGACATTGCAGCATTAAGTTGCCTCTCGTAGGAGCAGCGGCGAGAGGACGTGTGGATTGAGAGCGGACAGAACCAACGAGAACGGATGGAGGCCTGAAAGAGCTCTGCTGGCTGCCTCTCCACAGCGGCCGTCGTCATGGCAGCAAGGTCGGCCTCGCCAGACACAGTAACACCAGTCAGGGTCAGACAGGTCAGGCCGCGACCCCGTCAAGAGTTCATCCTCATCGGGTTGTTTCTGCTTAAACTCCCTACCAACAAACAGATTAAGAACGATTTAAAGAATTTTCCTTGTGCAACTGTTAACGAAATGTAATTTATAATGACTGAATTTATAATTTACTAACTATATAAATAAATAATAGACATGCAAACATTTCTGATTGATTTATTAAATATCTTTAAGTAAGCTTTAAAATGCCAGGAATGACATGAAAAAGAAAGGCCCTTAAATATTTTTATACAATCTTGGATGATAATGTAGAATATTGAGGTCATGTTTACCTTTCATAGTGTGCCAGGAAAAACTAAATCAGATATGTGCCAATTTATTAACTCTAAAAAGTGTTTCAGATAATAACTGTTACAGTTTCTAAAAGAACAATTTCGGGAACTTGCTCTGCCGTTTCTTACAGTGAATGTAAGGTGTCTTCAATGCATTAAATATCTTTTTTATGGCCACATTTCTGTCTGTTTTATTGCCGGCCGAAGAGACCGGCTCTCACACAAATCTACCTCCAAATACACTTACAAACTATTTATTTTAAATAGCTATGACATTTTATAGCTTTATTCATCCGAGTCTGTTTAGAAGGAGGTTGACGGCTTCTCTTTTATGCTTGATGTTTATTTGTTTCCGCCTTATTTGATCTTTACAAAGTCATTCCGACAGTTACGTGATGCGCTCTGCATATACATTTTCAATTTTATGATTTTAAGAATGAAATTAATTGCCATTTAAATCCTGCGTAAAGAGGATTCCCAAATACATAATTTTAACTAAACAAATAAATGATTTAAAAATACCAAACATGTATTTAATTCTCCCAGAGACATAAATGTAAAACACGTTTGGAGTTATTGCACAGCGGTTTCCTACGGAGATACCCATCCAACCCCCCACCCCAGCATTCAGAACAATTAATAAAAGATGCATATGAAAATGAGGGTTGCACTTCTGTTAAAACTGCCTGGAAATAGCGTTTTGTTTTTGTCTCTGAGGTTGAAAAGATTTAAGCTTATGTTATTCTTATTTCTTATTCTTGTAATACATTAGTATAGGGACATTAACAGACTGTGATAAGTGTTACATTTGTAACAGTACACATTGGCTGTTAGTACTTATTCTGTTGATAGGAAGTTCTGTTAATAATAATTAAACACATATTCTCTATGATCATATTTTACATCCCTAATCCCCCTAAACTCAACACCTAACTTGCTAGCTATTATAAAGCAAAACTCAGTTAATGGTTTGTTAACAGAACCTTAAAAAAGGGTGACCATCACTATTATTATTATTGTTTTTATTATTATAAGATCAGGTGGGTTTGTATACAGATTGGTGAAGAACATGAGCTGAACTCAGCTAAATGTTCATAAGGACAAATGCAGATGAATACCTGAGTGCGTGTGTTTTTTTTTCTTTTCTCAATATCATTGAGCGCTGAAAATAATGTTGCTATTACAGATATTAGTAAGGTCAGCCAGATGAAGGAAAAGTCAGTAAAATGAACATTTTTACTATCCATTTATTTTGAAAATGACGTTAGGAGCAATACCGCTCCGCTTTTGACGAATGCTGTGTCATGCCAGTTTGGGAAGTCTCAGTAAAACTTGCCCCATTATAGTCGGGGGAAGAAAAGACGGAAAAAAAAAAGCAAATTGTCATTTTAATTTAAAACGACATCCAGATCGGAGCAAGAATAAAGATTAATCTGAAACACAGGATGATACTCAATTGGGTTTTTGCAAATTTCCCAGCGCGGGCGACTTAAAGAGCCTCGCTTTCAGGAAGTGTTCATAAATCACGCGTCAGGTGTTCCTCTGCCGTCGTCCGCTCGCCCGTCTTTGCTTTACCTCTAATCTGTTTGGATTGAAATGATCTGTGTTATAAAAAGTGGCCTGATTAAATATGTAATAACTTGTGGAGATGCTTTACTAAACATTTTCTTTCCTTCTTTCCTTCCTTCCTTCCCTTCCGCGCGTACATCTCCGGACACGCTCTGCCGTCCTCCTCTGCCCTCGTTCGCTCTCTTCCACTGGCAAAGCAAACAAAGTCCTTCCTCTTTTAAATCTCTTCCTACACTTGACATGTCTTGGTCCGTCGGCTGGAGGCCGGTCCTCACATGACCTCTTCCATCAACCCCGACGCTCCTCATCCGCCAGCCTCGGCTCCAATTACGTCTTGCGCATCCATTTGTTAGAGCTTCGTTAGCGATTGCACGCGCACCTCTTCGGCTCTCGCGGCGGGTTGATTGTTGCGTATCCTCCTCAATACGCCTGCGTGTCGCGTAAAGCCCAGAGCGGGGCCACGGGCAGGTCAGTGATGCCGGGAAGCGGGTGAAGCGGAGTTCACATTAGCATACGCCAGCGGGCGGGGCCGCTTCCCAGCTCCAGGCCTGGCTTCAGAACCACAATGGCGTCTCCATCTGTTCCTGTCGCCGTTACAAATCTGCTGTCACCCGGCTGGCTGGAGCCGACAGGGCCTCGCCATTAGCAGGATAAAGCACGGCTGATAAAGACGCCGCCATTCTTCCTCGTGGTACAGGAGCTGCTACGGACGGACACGATACAAGCAAACAAACAGCCGCAGTCACTCAAAGACATCCCGATATACGAGGCTCGTACGGCGCGCACACACCTCCAGCTGTGACGAATACTAAAATAAACACACACATGCGCACACATCGATAAGTGTGATAAATACCTGATTAGCAGGGAAAGAGAGAGAGAGAGAGGGATCGGTGAACAGCCGTTGAACCCGTGAACTGCGCTTACCCCCGATTTATACATCGTTTTTGCCCTCGCTTCAAAGCACGTCAACTGTTCCGGTCTCTTTCCCAAACAAAGCCACGACTAGTAATTTCCTTTATTTGGATGATTGGTTTTCTGTCTGTCTTCCCTTCTTCTTGCATTACTCTGTCAGGCCGAATAGATTGCGGGCGCTTAGCGTTTAAGTAGCTTACCTTTCTGCGCAGTATTGACCTTGTCAACGCTAATTAGCAAAACGCGCATTTCTCATACCTGACTTTCTAAAGGAGTCTGTGTCATTTCGTTTGTGTTTGTCACACCGCTGGTCGCGGTAGAATTATAGTGACTTTCGCGCTCGTTCATGCTCGTCGCCGCGATGCTAGGCTTTTTACGTTTATAAGCACTTCCCGTCGCGCGCTTCGAGCTATCGCGAGCGGTGAACTGAACTTGAACCGACCGGGTCACCGCCGGGAGGTCGGCGGGTCATCGCGCGCGGCTCGCGACCGTCCCCTCGATTGAGCCTCCCAATTCGAATGTTTTTGTTGCAGAAAAAACGAATGAGAAATCGTTAACCTCGCAACCTGTCTGTAAAAGGATTCAGTGGGATTCTGTCTGCAGCGGGACTGATCCGAGATGGAAATCTCCCATTCGGGGATTCATGCTCGCGCGGTTTTTGCAAATATCTCGCAATCCGTGTTGCCGCTGTGCCATGTAGCGTCTGTAATGAGATACCTTGGGTTGGGCTTCAAACGCGGATCAGTCATTTGGTGAGGGTGGTGAACAGCGGATGAACTCTGAACTCTGTTTGCCCTTTTTGCGAAAGGGTGTGTGTGTCTTATGAGGGCTAGTGGGCGTCCTAATGATGCCATCTTTCCTGCATCTTTTTCATGAGTCAGATTGAATTTGCTTGGAGGGGGGAAATGAGAGAGCGATTGAAGGAGTGAAAGAGAGGGAGAGAGCAAGGGGAGGGACTCGGAAACTCTGCACGGCTCATCCGTTAGGTGGCAGTGTTTGGGTAGTTTGGGTTCTGGGTGTCACTGCAGAAAAATCGGCGTGCGTATGTGCGTGCACGTGTGCTTGTACGTGCGCTTTGTGTTCGTAACAGACCTTCGCAACAGACGTCACCGGCTGATTTGATTGGACCGTGTGGCGCCTCACGCGGATGTGCGGTGGGTGGAGCGATGCCTGCTTGCTCTTTGTGTACCTGGTCTCACTTTCGACACACATGCACAAACAATCCTCCTTTAACTCACCTTCCTTTAACACACACACACACACACACTCAGCGAGTGCTTTCAAACGGGCCGCATAAACCATTCAAACATTGGGGTACAAAAGCATCTTTATGTGGGCCGGTTCTGCTCAAATATACCTTGGAGGTGCAGTACCACAGGTTTGTCTCTTGGCAAGTTGATGTGTTTTTCAGCAGACCACCAGTTTAGCAGACCATTTCCTCACTGGTCTGTGAGGAAAACCATAGTAAGCCATCATTTCGTAACCGGTTATATATTTGTAACATCGAAAATAAATACGGATAGAAATATTGCACATCTGCTGTGTTCTTATGTGTGCTCTGAAAATATATTAAGAAATGTATTCAAATAATGTTAGCGAGGGCTTTTTATGCTTAAAACAGCTGCATTTTGATATTTTTTAGTAAATCACCGGTTTAGCAGACCACTTCCTTACTGGTCTGTAAGGAAAACCACTGCAGGCCATCGTTCTGTAACCCATTTATATTTTTAAATAACTATGAATAATACAAAAAGCTTCTACCGTACTGCTATGTCTGCTCTAAAGTTGTTAAATGTTAAGGAATTTATTGAAATATTTTAACAAGGTATAAACGAGGGATTTGGTACGTTGATATTTATGCACGTCCTAACTGGTCTGCATGGAAAACCATTGTAAACCTGTTTATTTTATTGTTAAATTTAAATATATAAAAAGATATGCACTCTAAAATATCTGTTTAATTTTAAAGAATTTATGTCCATTTAATAAGGGGTTAAGTATTTTTAAATTAAAAACAGCTGTTTGGCTTGTTGCTATTTTTTAGTAGACCACTTTCTTATTGGTCTTTAAAGAAAACCATTGTAATCAGCTTTTTGTAACATTTTCACTATTTAAAATATTGTTTGATTTAAAAATATTTGAAATAAGGTATTTATTTTTAGTTAACAACGAATAAATTAAGGATTTTACCCATGCTTTTTTCTTTCTTTCTTTCTTTCTTTCTTACTTTCTTTCTTTCTTTCTTTCTTTCTTTCTTTCAGTTTTTACTTTAAATAATACACACACACACACAAAAGAATACCGATTTCCGTAAACCGTCCACGAACGACCAGTTCCTATAACACTTCATGTTAAAATTTGAATTCTGCATGACCTCAGCTGAACAAACCTGCCTGCTTGTCTCTGTGTGTGTGTGTGTGTGTGTGTGTGTGTGTGTGTGTGTGTGTGTGTGTGTGGGTGTGTGTGTGTGTGTGTGTGTGTGTGTGTCCGCGTGCATGTAGTGTCGCAGTTCTGTCCATGAGGGGGCACTGTGGTTTGGCATCTAGAAAGCAGAGTGAACTTTGACCAGAGAAACAGAAGCTTTCAGGTGTATTCTATCATGATGGATGATAAGCGGACAAACACATGTGCCTGCACACACCCATACAGACACACATACATGCACACACCAGCATAAAGCCTAAGGCTCCTGATTGGGCACCTGGACAGTAGAGCACCTGCTGTGCGACTTTAGATCTTAGATTCAAAGAGCACCAGTATCTTGTGCCCAGGAGGCAGAGGTTACAGGTCAAACCTCAGAAAACTGAATATGAGCAGTTCCCAAGGTATCACTGTGACACAAGGGCCTGCTGTCCACCATACACTGTGTCTGAGAAGAAAGGCGCAATCAAAAATACCAAAAGCACATTTGTCTTCAGAACACAATTAGTTGGACACAGTTTTAGCTGAATTGAACTCACACATCTTTGTTTAACCTACCGTTTTGTAACCATTAATGTGTGATGTTTAGATGTGTTTCTATATCGATCTATATCTATCTAATATATATAGCTTTATAAAACATTAATTATTTTTATAAGTATTTCATTCATGTTAGATCCATATTACGAGTATTTGTATAGGTCCGTTTTTACCTTGCGTTTAAAATTGACGTGGTAAAAGATAGTTATTTTTGATAGTTAAGTGTTGATTAATTTAGGACTATTTTTATAGACGTATTCACTTTCTCATTACAAACAAACTATAAAATAAGTGATTAAACAAGCCTAATTTTTAAATTAATTTATCGTTTTGAAAAATGTGGGCTTGAAAAAAAGCAACAAAATACTTTAACACAAATGTAAAAAATTGTAAATGGGATGGCACTGAACCTATTTAATGAATGTCATACAATAAACATTCGTGTCTCTGAAGCTGTTCATAAGAAATGTTTCAGATGCTATCAATATATAAAATATGCATGGATATGAATATGGATTTAGACCATTCTGCCAACATTTTAGGTGAAATAACAGCACTGCTGGCATCCCATCAGATTTAAATAGAGAATTAAATCAATAAGGAGTTTAGAAACTGCACTGTAGTATCATCCTAACATTATGTAATATTATATTTAATCACAAATACAATCAGTGCATGATATAACCGATGTCCTCTCTTAAAACTGTAACTTAAACGACATTCAGAAAGCCAGTCCCTTCTTTCAAGTCTTGTATGTTTTGCATCATGTATCTTTTCACCCTGCCGTCTACCATGCAAACGTGCTCTGAAGCTGACTCTAGATCGGCTTTCGACAGCAGCCTGAACCTGCAGCGCACTATAAAACTGATTCATTAAATGGTTTATTGAACATGATGAGCCGAACATATTTGAGTAAACCTCGCTTCATTTACATTTGTGTGTTTTGCTTTTGGCGCTAGACACAGTGCAAGGTGCACAAGTGAATTATGTTTGATAGCTCTTTCAGCAAATCACTTTCCATAAACCATCTCAGGTTTAGAGGAGCGCTGCTCCTGCACCGGGTGCGAGTGAGATAGCGCGGGTCCGAGAGCCCTGATAAGCTCGCAGCAGGACGTGGAGCTCCTGCCAGCTGAACCTGCCCACCGAGACCCACCGGTGCCAGTCAAGCTTTTAATGGGCTGACAGATGACGGAATAGATCTCCTTTCTGGCCTTTTCTCGCTCGGTGTCCATAAATTTGTCTTTGTCTCTTGGGCACGCTTTGCAAACGTTTAATTTTTCCAATTTTCTATGAAAGCACGATTCTGTGCACCAGATCCCGAATTGAAATCTGTCTCTGGGCTTTTTCCTTTTGTATGTTTTTCCAGACCGTCTGGCAGTACTCAGAATTGCACTACACTTTTTCTACACTATACATTGTATATATATACTCTGGATAGTATTTAAACACCTGGTATATCCTGCTGTACTTAATATAAGAAGTCAGAATTGCTACTTTAAAAGAGGTTTTTTTGGTTTTTTTTTTTGGGTACAGCAAAATTATGGGATCTACTCAGAATTCTGAGAAAAATGTAAAAAACAAACAAAAAAAAAACTTCCTGCCATGGAATAAAAATTACATATGGCAACTTTTCTCATAGTTGTAAGATCACAAGCAAAATATTTTGATGTTTTAGTTTCAAGGGGTTTTTTTGTTTGTTTTTTTTGCTCAATTTCTTCAGAGAAGAAAATCAGAAAAATCTGAATCATGAAATAGTTACAATAATTAACAAGTTACAATAAAAATTTCTTTTAGAATTGCAAGTTTGTGTCTGACATCACAACATTTAAAAAAATACAAGTTTCAAGAATTCCTTTAGAAAACTTTTTTAAGAATTCTGAGTAAACATGCTATTTATATCTACCACGGAATAAAAATAAAAAAAGTGTTTTTATCACACGTGTGAACTATCTAGCAGAATCAACATTTAATGTAACTGCTGATATACTGGAGTTTGAAATTGCAAACTGACTTTCTCTCAGGACTGCAAGTTTATATCTCGCAATTTCAATTTCCAAAAAAAGATAGAATTGCAAGATTGAATTGAAGAAAAGAGTCAGAATTTAGAAAAACGATATTATATTGGGTTTTTTGGTATCTGACATCATTTAAAAAGAAAAATGGCGTGATGGCGAATTCATGATGTTTTTTCTAGATATAAAATTCCTGTGAAGCTGTGGAAATCACTTGCAGAATTGCTCTTTTTAAATGTAACTCTGCATGCTTTGAAAAGTCTGAAGCTGCAAAGTGACTTTTCAGGTTCCGAAAGAAGCCAGAATTGCAAGATCAGAAGTCTGAGGGAAAAAAGTATCACATTTACTGCAGTTTCACGCAGTTCTCGCAGTTCTGAGGAAAAACAACCGAACTGGGAAATGTAAACGTGTATTTGCGAGACAAAAGTCAGGATTGTGAAACAAAAAGTCTCAATTTGTAAACAAGCTTCCATATACTACGCAGCTTTCGGCATAAACACTGATGCAGTTATTCCGTTCTGAGCAAAATCTTTTTGTTCACAAGCCTGTCTATAAACTAAAGGCGATCTGTTAGCATTTATCTGAGCGTGGTTCTTTATTTGACCGTTTTCCGTCTATCAATCACGTTTACCTCTGATTGTTTTTCCTTTCCATCAAATCAGATCCGTATGAACTCTCAGAAATAATTGCCTCCGTTCCGGAATGGCTCGCGCGCAGAGGAACATACAGTAAACACGAATGCACATGCGTACGCTCACACACGCGCTTTGGCTCATCCATCAGTTTGTCGATGGGGTGCATGTGTCCTGGCCGTGACACCCGAGGCCCCGGGGACTCTGGGAAAGACACAAGGCTAGGAGGGCGGAGAGATGGAAGACAGGAGGGGTAACACCTGCTTCCAAATCACAGGTACTCAGGTGTGAGACATCAATTCTACTCTGTTCATCACTGATGGATGAGCCACAGGGCGCATGGCAAGGACGGCAGCCATTTTACAGAGAGAGAGAGAGAGAGAGAGATGAGAGAGAGAGGCAGGAAAGCCGGCAGGAGAAACTTCCAGCTCCTCCGTCTCCAATCCATCACTGTTTTTAGAGGATAGCTCTCGGCTTTTGGCACTATGCGTTCACCCAAAGATCATTTAGCTGCGTTTGAGTGGTTTATTGATGGATTAGATGGGATTATTCCCGCTTAGGGCTGGAATGATTCTCATTGTGCTGGGATATAGAGCAGATATCTGGTTTGTAATGCGATGCAGGTATAATTACAGCAGCGTGAATGGACCGCATAGTGTTTGCTTTCTTGCCGGGCGCTAAAGATAATGTGCGGCAACGCAAGAAGCTGGAGGAATTCTGTGAAGAAAGTTTAATAATAACTCTGTCAGCCTGAGAATGAATATCCAGGGGAGCTCATCTCCTTTCAGGTCATTACACTATAAAATTCCCTCAGGAAATGATTTTACAAACCCTCATCTTGTCTTTCTTCTCTTCAAGTGGTTTTCTGTAACGGGTCCATTTATATCACGCTGCGGAATTGTGACTGGAGAACCAGGTGACCTCCGTGTGGGTGCTTTTGGAGTTTTTCAAAGTTATGTAGGGTCCAGGTACTTTGTGGGACCCAAAAGAGGATTTGTGCATTTAAAAGAGACTTTCAAACAATCCCAAAGGACAATCAAGTCATAAATGGCGATATAAATTATTTGAACAAAATATTAAATATTTAAATATTATTTTTGCTTTACTATTAAAAAAAAAAAAATATATCACATCATCAGTGAATATCAAAATGAATATCATGAACAATAAACAACAAAGGCATAAAACATATAATAATAATAAACAATGAATAATACAGTAGTATTTTAAAAATGTACAAATTTAAATGTTATATTTATATATAAAATACAATAATACACACTTAATTTTATTAAAATTGTTATTTATTTTTCTCTCACATAATGCATGACAATATTTATTTATTTGTTTATCTGTTTGTTTGGGGTTTTTATCTAATTGGATAATAATCCCAAATTATCCAATCAAATCCTGAAAAGTTATGGTTATGTTACAGGGATTTTTTGAATGAGCCTTTCTTTTGCACAAAGAATATTTCACATTTTGAAAAAAAGTTTTTTGTATTCAAATGTGTTTTAAAATGTATTCTACAATTTATAAGTGTATGTAGTCTGTTATTTCCAATATATACTCATTATATTAATAATAAAATGAGGTGTGTGTCTTTTCATATGTGACAACACACTCACACACATACACACACACACACAAATATATATTGTAAATATATATGTAAATATATTTAGATTTTATTTTATTTATATTATAAATTTTATTAACATTAAATGCATGCAAATTTTATACTTTATATGAACAATCACTGAAAATAAGTATTGACTGAATAAATTAATTTATATATTTGAATAACACATTTTATTTATGTATTATATCCAAATAATTTAACAGAATTTAGTTGTATTCACTTAAAAATTATACACTTTATTTACAAAATGAGTATGAATGAGTTTTTTCTCACCTTCACATAATAACCTTCCTACTTATTTAACTAATTGTTTTTGATCATTTATTTACTCATTCGGTCATTTGCCAACTCTTCAAGTCAAGCAAGTAGTCGCGTGATATTAAAATGATTTTCAGTGGATCACGGAGATCAAACCAGCACTTTAGCCTTGTTTGGAGAAATCGAACAAAAGGCCTGCATGTTAATGGACCGAGACCCATTTAATATAACGGCTAACGAGGCACTCCGTCATCCTGAATGCAAACACACAATCCTGGTTACGACTGTAGCCACGCGCTCAGATACAGATACGCTAAAACAAACAAACAAATCTGAACTGCCATTTACGCTCACGTCCGAAAAAGCTGAGCAGCTGAATTCCGCTGCAGGCCTGAATCAGATAAATGAGATTACTATCCTTTTTGTCAATATCGTAGCATGCCGTGTCAAGTGCAATTTGTCAGCTTAAATGATGCAAGGTGAGAAAACAACCCAGAGACCTAATAAAACATTCTCTGTTCAACTTGAGCTGTCGGTGCTGGCGTGTCGTGCCGACTGAGACGTGGCTCAATCATCAGCTCGGCTGTCAATTGATTTATTAATGATGTAAGTAATATCCTTCGATCCATACCTCCAAACCACCGAGAGCCGCACGCGGTGTCACTGGTAACCCTGATGATCCCATCCTCCTTTATTGGATTAGAATATAATCAAGCTGAACTGTGGGCTGGGATCGCTGTGGGGCCGGAGTAATGATTGCTGTGTGGGAACTGGATATGTGTGGCGTGTGAGCAGAGATCTGAGAGAGACGTCACGGGAGGATGATGCTGAGATGACTCTCTTCCGCTCTTCTGCCTGCTCATGCAGACCACCCTGAGGCAGCAGAAACACTCACCGGCCCTGAAAGACCTTTCACGCTCAAGACACTGGTCCAGGCTGAGAGATTTTCCGTAAAGCATCGTTTTCTTTGCTTTGTTTCATATTTCATTGCACATCCTCATATTCCAAATACTTTGAAGTGAAATAAAATCTCACATTTGCTGAAAGGTTAGAATTATTTTAGTATCATTGAGATAAGTTTGTAGTTTTTGTTAATATTTTAAATTATTTTTTGTGTGTACATCGCAATTTTAGTCAAAGTTTTAATAATTGTGTTTTGGTTATTATTATTTTTTTATGCTACACATACAAAGGGAGGTTAAATTTATTAATGTATTTTTTTGTATGCATTCAGTTGAAGTCATTATTTATATATATATATATATATATATATATATATATATATATATATATATATATATATATATATATATATATATATAAAATTTTAAGCAATAAAAAATATTTATTGGCTTTAGTTTAAATAACCTGTGTCAGATTATGCACAATATAAAGATGTAATGCACAAACAAATGCATTATTTTTTAACAAATTGTGAACTTACACCCTTTTTTTTATTTACATTTTTATTTTTTTAACAGTAGTACTCTTTTTTGACTGACTGATTTGAATGACGCAATTTTTTTATGAATTTATAACAACATTTATCCACACGCAGACACACATTTATTTATATATGAAGAACAAATGGCTTGGCCTGTACTGTATATAAATCTATACTTTCTCATCGAAATGAAAGTGTATTCAGTTATCGAAAACACCGAATAGGATATTTTTCTTTCACATAGTGTATTATTATAAATTAATCTACATAACATTAAGTGTTTAAACGGATGTGTCTCTTTTTAATGAAGACGATTGGTGGTAGAGGTACATAGTTCAGGGAAACTTTAAAATACAGAAATGCCAGACTTCACCTTTAACACTGAGAAACCGTGCCTGTGTGACCTACAGACATATAGTGGGGAAACTACCTGAAAGACTTGATGGTTTAGTCCGCTCCGAGGCCGTTCCAGGTGTCTGTGTGCACGTGACACACTCCACGTCTGGCACCACAGAAATAAAAAACATTTGTTCAAATGGATGGATGGTGGGCTGAGATGCATGAAAAGATACACAGTACGACTGCTGTGGGGATCTAATCCCTCAGCCATCCATCTCAGCTCATTCCCTTCACTGCCAGAGCAATTACTCAGACGGCCTAAGACCACGCAATAACCGTGTGTATGAACATGACAACTGCGCTTGACTTTTGACTTATAATGACTCGGGGAAAACAGCGAAAACACTAAAATGCTCATTCTGGAACAAGTTTGCGCAACACGCCACCCTCGTCTTGAAATGGCGAGACGTGATAATGGCAGGATCATTGCAGCAGTTGCGTGGGAACAGTGCGGACCACTTCTGGTGTTTCTTCTGTCTGCTGATCGGTGAACTTCGAGAGCGTGTACTGATGTGATTCAGACGTGGCACGCATTCATAAATCTGTCAGTATCAGGCACTACTGAATATTCAATTTAGATACTACAGATACTAACTAAAGTGCTTTAGAGTGTGCTTATTGTAGGGATTTGCCCTGAGTTACGTTTTTAAATTAAGTTACATGTTTATATTGGATTGTTTAAAAAAAAAAAGGTAACTTTATTTCTTGGAAAGAATAATTGAAATGCAATAAACTCGCTATCTGTCTGTCTATCTACTTATTTACTTAACTACTTGCTTTTGTTTATTTATCATCGCAGATTTAAGCTTTAAAAAAACACTCCTTCACGTTATACGTTCTTGCACTATAATTCAAAACTATTATTATTATTATTTTAAGATGCCAAATTCACTTGTATTACAAAAATTACAATTATATGTCAACATGAATTGATTATGTATATATATATATATATATATATATATATATATATATATATATATATATATATATATATATATATGTTGTCAAACAATATATTAATGGCAGTTATATATACATATAGTTTGCAAATTTTACGTGTGTATTGTGTATATTTGTATATTTATTTTATATATATATATATATATATATATATATATATATATATATATATATATATATATATATATATATATAAACACACACACAGTGCAAATATTGTGAAAATATTTACATGTCTATATAACTGATATCATATGTAAATAATAAATATATTTCATATATAAATGTAACACTTTTCTTAAATATATACATATGGATTTTATATACATAATAAATATACATAGTAAACACATATTATGTAAACAGACAATAATGCAACAGAAAGCAGAACGATGCTTTAATAAATATTGCAAAAACTAAAGTAAAAGTAAAGCTTAACTTTCAAACTTAACTCATCTTAAAAGTTCAGTTGTCTTGGTTTTATTTAAAGTATAATCAAGTTGACAAACATCCACTTTAATTGAATTAAAGTGGCTTTAAAGCTTATGTATTGTAGTATATATATCTCTTTTAATATCTGAAAAAAATCCTCTCTCTCTCTCTCTGTATGTATATATACATATTTATGAATATCAGACAGACCTTAGGTAAATGATTGTACATTATTCAGATCACTATTACAGTTTTCTTAAGTTTTGTACTACCACCAAATCTCAGTCCAGGTCTTAAAGTGTGACCGAGGCCAGGACTGGGTTTGAAGTGGGGTGAGAATCGCTGCCTCATGAGTTTTCCTCCGAGGGAAGCGTTCTAAAGATTACCTTCTCCTTTTTCCCACCAGCATTTCTAGGAAGTGTTTCCAGCACATAAGCGAAAGTTAGCACATAGAATTTATTCCTGTGAGGTTCTGACACGGCCTTTCAGCGCCTCGCTAGCCTCTCAAGGGTTTTTTTTCAGTCCCACTCAACCACGTTATAAACTGCGTTAGCAATGCAATTAAAACGAATCGTCCAGGTCAGCTGTAAGCCGGTCTAGATGAAGACACCAGCAGCCAGTAAAAGCATTCCCATTGGTCGAGCTGTAAATGGATTCATTCAGAGCCGAATCCACCGGGAGCGACCGCCGTGTTTCCAAAGCAAATACCAGCTTGTTGGAGAGCAAGAAATCTGTGTCCAAACTCTAAACCCGATGCTTATGAATGTGTCTGTGTAGAGTAGAGGATGGAGGAAAGGGAGGAGAGAAGCTGTGGAATTCAATGAATGCTTCGATTTATCTGCAGACCCTTTATCATTTAGATTTTTTCCCAGTGTGCGTTGTTATTCGGCATTCATAACCCCGAATTATGGAAAAATTTGACTGTCTACCATTACTATTGACAGGACAGTGCAGCCCTTTCATGGCCCTTTAACCTTCTGAAGACGGCCACTACTTTAATAGAACTTGAAGGACGTTTTGGGTTCCTTCTAGTTCCTGTTCCATGTTCTTCAAGCGATTGACTAAATGAAAATCAGATCAATTTCTGAAATGTACGGCATTTGATTTCAAAGCAGAACTGTATATTTGCGCATCATTTACTGCATCAGTGTTGTTATTTTTTTGCTTTGTGTTATGTGCTTAATGAATAAATTAGTTGTAAACCTGGCAGAGTCAAAGCAACACGTCAGTATTTGGATAAACATGCTGAATTTTAGCTTGTGCTTGATTGTGCAGATTACATTAATCTGCTAGATGTTTCTCCAGTCCGTGAGTTTGAACACTGGATTATGACTATTGTTGAATGTTTGCTTTACAGAGTTCAACTTGGAGTCAAGGTACAAGTCGTTTCACTCTCAAACCTGTCCACAAACATTCATCTCTGTCAGATGTCACCGTCTCGTTTATTTAAATCCTGTGTCTTTACCCAATCGCTTTGTACTTCTGATGTTGTTGTTGTGCTAAATTTTTAGTTTGGCCTATAACAGCATACATATAGTATATTAAAGCATTTATATATTTTAGAATGCTTACATGCTAATATTTATGCACTTGTACGTTATTATCTACATTTTTAGTTTGCTTAATTTAATAATTGAATATAGGATTATTATTATTATTATTATGCTTTAGTTTTATTGAAGTGAACACACAGTTGAAGCAGCACTTTTGAGATGCTGTAGGGAGTGACTGAGGAGCAAATAAAGGAGTGACAGCAAAAGGATGAAAAAAAGGTGTGATTCAACTGCCAATCATATCTTTGGAAGACTCGGCCCGCCCAATTCTCGAGGCATGAGTCATCAAAAGTTAAACCTTACACAAACACACAGACACATTTTACACTTTCTAGCTGAAACCGCTGTTTTATAAATGAGCCATAAAGGGACTACATTTTTCTCAGATGCAAAAAGGTCACGGCATGTTTAAGGAGGGCGATAATCCTATTAGTAATTTGCAAATATACAATGTCGACGGACTAATAAACCTAGACCCACAACCATTTTCCAATGCAAAGCTGTTTTTTTTTATTTATATGATTAATGATTTGTTCAAAAAAATTTAAATTTACTTTAAAAGATCCTGAAAAACGTATCAACCGATATTTTAATTTGTTTTTATGTATATGTATGTATGTATGTGTGTGTATGTATTAATGTATATGTGTGTTTACTTAAAAAAAAAGTATGCATATGTAAGCACACACACATCCAGTGTATATTTTGTAAGTATTTGTATATTTTGATATGCATATATGTATTTATGCATACACACACACAGTTTTATGCCTGCATTTTTTCCAGTCAGTTGTTTCAAGGTTCTTAAAACAAGAGTACTCAGCTAATTTAATCACTTAATTAATTTTATTAATTAAGTTTTCATATTTTTTGTTAGTTTGTTTGTTCAAGTTTTATGTCTGTAAAAAAGCGAATAGTTTACGCATACAAATCATAAGCAGCTATACTATGTAATGTGAACGTGCACTTGTTAGTTTTTAATAAATACAATTTTTAAATGCAAACACTTTGTCATCTGTCACACAGGCTACGCGTGAGGCTGAAACATATATCCCGTAAAAGCCTAATTTTTGAATAAGAAGCGCCTTCTGTGTAATTAGGAATTCACACACATCTCCCTTTTTGCGCACGTGTGTGCGTAAGGTCTCTTTGCGCTTCGATAAATACAGATGATTTCTAGCTCTGCAGTCGCTGATGAATGCTCCAGTCTATCGCCAAATGGAAGTTTTCCAGCGAGTCGCCGCTTTCCTGTAAATTCATCACTCGCAACATCCATATTCCCGATTGGTCGTCCCTGGACGCCACGGCCAATCAGAGAAGAGCCGTATAGAAAGAGCCGCTTTCGCGGCGGCCGCAGTTCTCCAGAGTGACTTGCGTGGCTGCGCTGCAGCAACAAGACCGCGGCGTGCTCCCGTTAGTTTCACTTTAACCGTTTCAGCGCCGGCATCCCGAGCCAGGGTTATTTTTGAACGTCCATGAATGCAGTGTCACATCATCTGAACCAGTTAGTCGGTCTGACGTCTCCGAATCGTTCTGTTATTTCTTTATTTTGGCTTCATGTAATTCATCTATTGTTTTAAATGATTCGTGTGGCAATTGCTGTAATCAAACTGTGGCATTTCTGTGGAATAATCATTGACATAATGCACTGGCTTTCTGTAATTTCCTGAGGAGACGGTTTGACGTGTCTTATTAGGATGAGGACAAATAGGATATCGGGGAGCACCACTTGACCGCAGGGGTGCCAGAGTCAGGAAAAGCAGGCCAGGGGTAAGCTCGTGCTAATCTTCAGACTTCATACCCCACTGTTAGCACGACTTATCTCAAGTATGTTGCTGATACTACTGAAACCACTAAGACTAATTACAGGCCGCAGTGTCTAGCAGCAGAACATCTCACTTGGTTTCAACATCGCATGAATTACAACTGATGATGCACCCATGTCACCGCTGGGATACATTTCTGCCCTGAAGATGAGGTATAGGAGGCTGGGTGATTAGCGCTGTTAACGCTTTGGCTTTGGATCCTACAGTATAATATCTGTAATTGAATGCAATTAAAGAAAGAGCTGAGTTTAAACGAGCAGATCGAGATGATTGTGCCTTCAAGCGTTTGTGAAGATACTAACAAAGCAGTAAAACGGTTTATGGATGCCACAGCCTTGTGAATACAGATCATTACGTCTGGACTCCTGTTACCCAATCCAGCGCTAAAATAGAAACCGTTGTCGTATTTTTATACCTTGAATTCTCGCAAAGTTGATAATGTCAGAGTAATTCGGTATTTTATCAGTTCAGCTCTGTGTTCGTGACGTATCACAAGTTTCCTGCGCTCTAAGTTTCTTTTTTAATGACAGGGGCCGTGGGAAGAAGTAGACAGAAGTAATGGTTCTCATTAATAACAACCTCTTGCTTAAATCCCTTTTAATCTCTGTGAGGGCAGCGTGCCAGAGACTCGAGAGGTACCAGGAATTGTAATGGTGCCATAACGCCCGCTAATACCTTTAACAGCAGCCTGGCAGAGGGCAGATTAATTGTGCACGTGTTTGTTTTCTTCTGAAGTATAAGTGAGCTGTTTTTGTAGTTTTCCCTTCGTTTCAAGGAATGCATTATACTTCCAGTTTCACCAGGGACTGCCTTTTTATTTGTAATTATATCTTAGATATTATGTAAGATTATAGTATATAAATATATATATATATATTAGTGCTGTCAAACAAATACAAAAGTTTTTGTCTGCATAATATGCATGTGTGTGCTGTGTATATTTATTATGTATATATAAACAAACACATACAGTATATATTTAGGAAATATTTACATGTATTTTAAATCAATATTTGGTCAATATGTATATAAATGTAATCTGTATCAAGCTAATGTTTATTATATAAACATAACACATTTCTCTATATATATATGAATGGATATGTACATTATGCAAGCAAAAACTTTTTTTTGGATGCTGTTAATTCAGATTAATTGTTTGACACCATTATGTGTGTATGAGTGTGTGTGTGTGTATATAAATTTATTTATATATATATATATATATATATATATATATATATATATATATATATATATATATATATATATATATTATATAAAAATAGTATTATTATTACTGCAGTGTATGCTAAATTAATTTAAAAAAATTATTATATCTAAAAACAAAAACCCAAAGAAATTATATAAGATTTAGAAATTACAAAATAAATGCTACTCATTTGTGAGATATATCTTGAGCTCATAGTTTTTGTTTTGGTTGTTTGCATGGCATGGCATGATTGTCCAGTGTAATCGTCGCACATGCAGAGCTGTTTAATCTGAAGCGTTTACGCACAACCCACAAGCTTTCTGTTGACATCTGGATAGATACGGTGCTCACTGGTGTGCAGTGAAATTTGATTGGCTGCTATTGACACAATGAACTGTTTACTGATAGTCTTTAATTCCACTTCCTGATAAGCTGCACACTGTCCATCGCTTATGTATGCTTCTGTCGTTTACACGCTTGTTTGCAAAAGTATTTGACCTTTATCAAAATGACAGCAATGTGGGAATCAATGTGATAATGGATGGGAGGCTATTTAAGTCCATCCTTTGGGAAGGTTTTTTTATATTATTTTTACTTAAAACTCTGAATATACTCTCTCTCTCTCTCTCTCTCTCTCTCTCTCTCTCTCTCTCTCTCTCTCTCTCTCTCAAAAAAATCACCCAAAGCAGTTTTGGTTGAAAAAACACTTTTGCCATATCAGTTGTGGATTGATTGCCTAGCCAAGCAGTCATTGATAGCCTTTCGAGTGTTTGCGTTTCTTAGCCTCTAGCAGATGCAAACTGGATGGCAAGGCCTCGTCTCCCCCTCCTTTTTTTTTCCTTTTCAAACAAGCTTTTAAAGCAAAAGCAGCTCAGACGATATCATCAGTATTTTCAAGCTATTATTCAGCTGTTATCTTGCTCTTGATTAGTTGAGAAATGAGTTATGTCCTCACTGCATAAACAACTGTCTGGGAGTTCCCAAAGTCATCCCTCATCCCAAGGGAAGGAGGGAGTTCTGAGTAGAGAGGGCCCCAGGCCTGGGGATTTGTACAAACAAAATGGGGGCCGTGCAATACAGTCGTGAATTTGACTCTTCCACCCACCGTCATAGGAGCACCGTTCAGAGAAGCCAAAATCAGTTCCTGTTATAGAGTGTATTTTAAGTAACGGTCTGCACTGGGGTTTTTGGTCACTGAAATAAAGCTTTGGATGAAAACTGAAACTAAAAACACGCATTTTATTTCAAGTTAGTTTCAAAAGGCAAAATGATAATAAAATAGAAAATAAAGAAATTGAATAGGAATAAAAAAAAAAAACTGAAAATATAAAAATAAAAGCTAGTTCAACATAATTCATTTTATATACTGATATATATAAATGCTAAAATAATACCGGTATTTCTTTGCATTTAAGCCCAAAGTCTTCCCAACGAGAAAAAACACACATGACTGGCTCTTTTAAACTTCAGTTGAAAGCGCAGTAATGCTAAATGCTGATTTTAAAACGCTTTTCAGTCCCATGGTAGCGTTGTGAGGAGGTCCTGGTATTCTCTCGCAGACTGCGCAGACACAAAAAGCCAAGCCAAGTGATTTAGGATCGTCTGCCTGTAAAATCTACTACTGACAGTTATGAGTCCAATGAAAATAAAAGGTGTCCTGGAGCAGTGCCGCGCAGTAAGTCAGTGTTTTGACTTGGAGCTTTCAGAAAGCTTCTGAATGCAGCGTTTAAGCTCTTCCCCGCCACACCGATTCATTTAGAAATGATTAGAAACAGCCGAGTCTGCTATCTAGCAGCTCGGAAAAATGGAAAAATGAGCATTTTTATTCATCTGGCGTTCTCACCATATAGGGATGCATTAAAATGTTTAATTCATGTCTGAATGTCAGAGAAGCAGTAACACTGACCCCGTATTTGACCCTAGACCAAATGAAGTTGAGATGCAGAGTGTGCTGGGTGACCTGCGGGGGCAGTGTGGGACAGCCTGAGAGCTCCTAACAGGACCCCAGGAGAGCTTCCTGCTTCAGCCGACCTCCAGTCAGATTCCCATCCTCTGATGCTGCGGGGCCCATGAGCAGAGACTGTTCTGAGACCTGTAGTCTGTGAGATACGGGTTTCTTGAAGCATGCATTGTGTAGTAATGAACACATGTTCACTTCAAGTTTATTTATAATGCTCATCACAATATATATTAGTTAAAGAGTCAGTTCACCCAAAAATGAAATTCTTCCATGTGCTCACTTTCAAAATTGTATTCATTTCATTCTTCTGTTGAACAAAAAGAAGATATTTTGAAGAATGTTGTAATCTAACAGTTTCTTTCATTCTTTATTTCTGCCTTTCTTTCTATGGAAAGCAATGGGCTTTTTTGAATAATATCACCAAATATTTTGATTTTAAAATATAGAATTTATTTTTGCTGAACTATCCTTAATGCATCCACATCACATCACAATCTTTGTTAACTTTAGTTCATCATTAGTTAATTTTATCCCAGGTCCATTACATAACATCAACAGATACTTTTTTGTGTATTAGTCAACAGATCAATAAATAATTTAGAAGTATTTTTTCCTTGTTAGCCGATAGCTAAAATTCATCAAATAACATTTTCAGCATAATATTTTTCATTGTTGGCTGATGTAGCTCAAATCCATCAAATAATATTTTATATACTTTCTATTTGACATACTTTTTTGTGTGAATAACATATTAGTAAACGTTGAGATTAAGATTAATAAATGCTTTAGGCGTATTCATATTGTTAGTTGATGTAGCTCAAATATTTCTATAGCTACTAGTGTTAACAAATGGACCCATATTGATAAGCGTTATCTATACATCGTTTTAGCAGTTTATGAAAGTCTACTCTGATATCAGTATGCTGTATTCTGTCACCAGTCACTCATAGCCGCTTTTGGTTTCTCAAGGCGAGAAATGCAGTGTTTGAGTGTCTTATATTTAGCCATGGACGTGAATGCAAACATATTTGTTGTTTCTCCCACTCCTGTTTCTCCACGTTGGCAGTTTGTTCCTTGGGCGGGACGACCTCGCCACCGCTGCCTTAGCGAATGAAATGGGGACTTCCATGTGTAAAGCTGGCGAAGATGAGTACGCTCTGATGCTGATGATTAACGATGTGGCTAGCGTCGATCCTGAGCGGACGCTCGCATCTCTCCCGGGCCTGATCTCACTGAAAGGTATCCAAAAAAAGACCCTCTAATGAAAACATCAAGCCCTTTCCAGTGATTTCAGCAAGTTACGCTCATGTAGGCACCCGGAGGGGGCGCTCTGCGGGTTTGGAAACAAGAGAGACAAAATGAAGGAAAAAGAATAAAAGAGGCAGGCAGAGAGAGAAAACCCAGAGAAACGCCCCCTGAGCTTTAGGCCGACATTAGGTGGTCCGGCTGAATCTGTCCTTGGGGGTTCTCTAGTAGCGGATACTGTGGACGATTTTTTTGTCAAAGCGGCTGTGGAAGCGAATAAACGCTGCTGTCGGCATCCCTCAGTCAGATGTGAGACGGCTTCCTCCGCATTCCTCCACAGCCTGCTTCGGAGCGCCGTGGAACCATTAAGCAAATGCATCCTGTCGTGAATGTTAGATAAACCGCTCTTTCAGCAATATGCGTTATCTGCTTTGACCACATTCTGTCTGTTCGTACAAAATAATAGCACTGTATCAAGGCACTGAAGGAAACATTCTTGCTTGTTTGATGGGTGCGCAGTGTTGTTTTCCATGTCATCCTGATAAATCTCAGGATTTTCTTTGTCTTGTTTCTTTCTTGAGGCAGACTGCTCCACTAGGGCAAACACGCCGCCAAATCTCAGAGATGCGCTTCGGGCCCAGGAGCTTCCTACCTGTGTGTGATACCGCTGAGGAACACTTCATTAGGGCGCCATGAACTAACAGGAGAACTCAGTACAGTTTCTTTCGAGAGTATCTCTACGCTCATTCACCGTGACAGAGATAAATATCACATCAGTTGCCTGACTTGTCTTTTTTTTTAACATAAAGCCAAATGCCATATGGTAGGAATAGAGTTAGGAATCTGGTTTTTGTGGGGTTTTGTGAGAGGGCTCTTGCAAGTCATTGCTTCTTCTTTCCTCAAATGAAGGTCTTAAATCGGAGCAGGAAAGTTGTGTTAAAGATATAGTATTATATATATATATATATATATATATATATATATATATATTTTCTTTTTTTGATTTTATAGCAAGTTACTTAGTAGGCGTAGTGTAATAATTGAATTCCTTTTACTATATTTGTAAATATAACATTTAAGCTATAAAAACAACTACATAATAACTATAAAGATGTTGATTACAGCTCACTAATATTTAAGTTTTTAGCATAATAATGCTGTGTTTTCTACTAACAATTTGTTAATAATTTATTTACTTCTATTTCTTTTTTTCTCAAATGTTGTCAATTGACTTTAGAATGTTCTCTTATATCAAAATCCTATTTAATTTTTACATAGTATAAGATTTTGACAATATGCTGCGTTGTTCCAAAAGAGTAAGGTTTTAGAAAGGTTTTTTTTTTTTTTTTTTCAAATGATCATTATGCTAAATAAATTTTTTATTAGAAGTTAATAACTTTCTCAAATAATCTCCCAAATAATTTTTAGAATAAAGCAAATTTTTCTACAAAAAAATATATATATATATATATATATATATGTATGTATATATGTATATGTGTATATATGTATATATATATATAGATAGTAGTGATATATATATATATATATAGAAATGTATATATATATATATATATATATGTATATGTATATATATATATATATAGGTACATATATGTATATATATATATATATATACTATTTTCTCACAATGCTGTATTTTCAGAATCATTACACTCCAGCTTTCACAGTGCCACATTATCCTTCATGTCTTTTATTTCTCTATTTGTTATCAATGTTGGCAAAACAATTAAGCTCTTTAATATTTTGTGTACACTCTTTTCAGGATACTTTCATGGAACAAAACTGTAATGTAGAGATTTGAAAATGTCACATCGGATCAATTAAATACATCCATACTGATAATATGATAATTAAAACTGGTCAGATTTTCATATTTTTCTTTTTGCTGCCTTCAAATCCTCTGAACGTGAAGCTACCGATTATCATTAGTTGATGTATTACTCAGACAACCAGTATATATGCAACCTTATTGCAACCGCTTCTCTTACCAATCCAGCATGTCCGGGGCGTGAGGTAACTTTATACAAGCAGCCTATTTTCTTCAGTGCCACTTTACGCCGTCAGCTACTATGCACTTCCATGACGCTTCTCAGTGTGCAAAGCTTGACTGGCAGGTTTTAAAAAGTGCAGCTTCCAGAAAGTCAAAGGTAAACAAAGCATCGATTCGTCGCTTTCTGCCAGATCATGTTGGCATCGCGGATGTTTATGCTCGAGCTCTCGTGGTTACCGCCTCGCCTGTGAGCTTCACCGGTTATGGAGGCACAAGCTTTCTTGAGTGGCGCTGGGGTAGTTAATCCAACCAAACGCATGCGGCAATAATCATCTAGGATTTAT